>NW_013952450.1:1288830-1305898 GCF_001266775.1 Austrofundulus limnaeus
TATATATATATATACACACACACACCAGGAAATAATCAGAACGGTGAATGTTTTCCCCATCAGTCACACATGTTCACCTCATGTTACCCAAGTCAGCCGTTACCACTGGAGCAGAACTGGAGGGTTTAACTCTTGATTTCACAGAGACAGCTGCATCCAAAAAGATCACTTTCTTTACCTTGAATTCTTATGGACCACCAGCTGAAGGCTTAACATCTAGATTCCTCCTGCCCTGGAAAGCAATTTGGTTTAACTGCAAGGTTTTTTTTTTTTCTTCTTCTTAAAGCTGCACCTGACAAATAATCCAGCATGGCTGAATCTTTCACAGGGCCAGTCAGAAAAATATTCTATATTCTCTATTCTCTAAAACCTGCTGTAATAACTTTACAGAATCATGTGAAAATTAAAAATCTAGCATTCTTCAACTGTTGCCATTTCTGCCACAGTTGTAGAGTGGTTTTAGTCAAACTTAAAAAAAACATTTTGCACAATCTCATAATGTTGTGACATGTCATGTTCAGAGTATGTATTGAGGTTGACTTTCAGCAACCTCCACATCAAATTTTAGCTGATTATTTGCACAGTTGACTGATTTGTAACCATTTTGTGTTGGCTAATGTCGACTAGGTATGGTTGCCATCTTAAATTGGAAAAACACCAAAAGTTAATTAGTTGAAGATCCAATGATTACTTTCTGAAAGTTGCATTATAATCTGTTCATAAGAAATTTTGTTGACAAGTATGGTTGACTAAGATCGTTTAAAGAGTAGAACTTTGTATGTTTTTGAATGACTCTCAGCTACAACCATACCAAATTTTAGTACAGTTTCTGCAGAAGTGACTAAATTATAACCATTTACATGTTTTATAAAGTAGTTGGCTGTGGTCGCTATTCTTGTTAGATTTAAAAATTAATCATTTGCAGACGTGCATCCAATGATTTTATCCTGAAGGATTTATTAAAATTTGAACAGTGACTCTTGAGATATTTTGCTAACAGACGCTCAGAATTGGCAACAAATTGTTTATCGCAAAATGTCAAACAGATAAAACACAATCTCTTAGCGCTCATGACTTGTGTTGGTGTTCAGGCTCATCTACTACCACAGCAAATGTCATAAAATACCTGCAAAATTTATTGGGCTGTAGCCATTTTTGTGTTTTTATTTTAAGGTCAATTGGCTATGGTGGCCATCTTGAAGGAAGCTGACTCATGACCCAAAACATAATCAGCTGTAGTTCTATTTTACATGAATGGTTTCTGGATTTTTCCTTAAAATGTGTTCAGCGGCGGTTCATGAGATATTTCGGCAACAGACAGTGACAATGTAGTGCAATCTCAGCTGATAATCTCAGATAATTTGTGTTTTGAAACCTGACACTTCTTGACCACTGCAGCACTTGTACCCTGACATCAGGCTGCTGCAGCACTTTGAGGGCAGAGAGAATATCACAAAGGACGATCTTGCACTCTCTACACCAGCATGGCGCGTCATGGTTGACCTTTCCTTCTGCACTGTCTGAACCGATTAGCGTTTCTCCACGGTACGGTCACACACTCCCAACTGTCTGAACAACTGGAGCCAACTCCTCCTCTCTGACACATCAGCCGAGGTGCAGTTCCGGAGAGGTAGCAGGACGATGACCAGTTCTCATCCTCGGCGCCATATTCCAGCTGTCCTTGGACTGCTTTGCTCTTCGAGGACACGGTTGATAACGTCAGTCTATCTACAGATGTGTTTGGGCTTTTCAGGACAAGAAGCCAGCACATTGTTGTAGTCTGGAGGCTCGGTGATGAAGCAGACAAAAGACTAAGCCTTGGGATATCGCATGTGAGTCAAGCTGACCTTCATCTAATAGGCTGGGGACTGCACAGAGCTGTGCTGAATAAGCTTTAAAGAAAAGCAACAATGACAACAACAACAAAAAAAAAGTCACACATGCCTCAAACAAGAGCCACAGGATGTGCATAAATTTATTTCAACATATTGTATATTAACATGTTTATTCTTCTCCTTTGTTAAAGACACAATATGAACAATATTTACAATTATTAGATTCTAAGATGATATTTGCTGGCAAAAATATTTGTCATTGGATCAGGATAAAGTAGAGGAAGGCTACACTTTTGGGACTTAAAAAAATTATAATTCAACATGTATTTTTTATTATCATTATTATTTTACAGTTAACAGTCAATGGGAAACAACAGTTCACATTTCAACTACTGGTAGTGGTCCAATAATACAAATGACAGATGTGAGGGAGAAACATAAATCAAAACAATGATTTTAGTTCATTTATTTAAATAATTTTTTTCTGTTCAACAGAATAAATCAATCTGAACAATTTACGCCTTATATTGTATATTATGATGAGATAAAAATAAGACACTATGGGTAAAACTTGTCTATGTTTGTTTGTTTCGATTTTTTTTAATTTTGGTTGTTGCCTAAATTAAATGTTCTTTTAAAACTATGAAAAAATGCTCAGTCTATTAAGCACATAAATCAGGTCACACTTGTTAAAAAGTGCTTGTTTTTTCACATAAAAACTTAAAAAATAGACCGAATGAGATTTTGTAAATAACTGATTAAAGAAGTTTAGTGTCTGCTGTGACCAGTACATAGATGTATATGTGTAGAAATGTTTCCTATAAACTTTTAAAGGGATTTTCTTTTTTCAAAATGATATTTTTTACATTGAGCCACTTCAACAACAACTATGTCTTTCAAAGTTACACTTTTATTTTTTTCCATACAAATTTTTTAGAGGAACTTTGCTCATTTTTTAAGATAAAAAAAGGTTTCTTGGTTGTTATTTCAAAACAAGGCTAAAATCAGATTTCTGTTTTCGAAATGTAATCAAAAAAGCATTTATTTTGCCAATACAATATAAAGTATCCATCCATCTATCTATTCCTTATCTATACACGCTTCTTTCTTTCAGGGTCATGGGGGTCACACTGGTGCCCGTTTAAAGCAGTCACTGTGCGAGGGGCGGGGTACACCCTGGACAAGTCGCAAGTCCATCACAGAACATGAAATTAGACTATTTGAATTAATAAATTTGACAGAAGTCCTAATTGTTTTTCATTTAAATAATAATTTATATGAATTCTAACTTTTTCTTACCTTGTCCAGAGGTTTGTTCCATTAAAGGGATAGTTCTGATTTATTGAAGTGGGCTTTAATGGAATGTTATGAATAATTAACATCTTACCTGTTGCAGACAGCTTTTTGAGTGGCCTCTGTTTAAAAAAATGTTTATTTTTGATTAAATTGAAAAGCTAATGGCTAGTTCAAGCAAATCTAAAGCCAAACTAGATGGCTGCTGATTTTAAATTTTTTTTAATGTTTGTGCAAATTTTTTTTCTTAAGTTTACATCGTCTGATTCATATTAAATAAAGTAGAATTGTAATATATTCCTACGGGAAGTGCTCCAGGCTGCACAGGAAGTGCTACTGAATTAGCTGTCAATTTGGTCACAATTAGACTTTAATTCCACAAACTGAAACTGGCTGCAACAGGTTAGATAATAACTGTTCATTTTAATTCCACAAAATCCTGCTCTCCGAACTGTCTCTACAGGAAGTCCTAGAGGCAGCATATGAGCACTAAAATAATTGATCCTTTTCATATTTTCTCCAAAAGAATGTCAAATTTGATAAGCGTTTTTTTTTTCATAATTTTATCAAACAACTAATTGGCTTCTTTGTTGACCAATTCTTTGTCTCTCAGCAAACCATGCATCCCTCTGACACTTCAGACTCAATCAATAAGGATTTAATGACAGCTCCTATCATCAGCTTTGATTAGGTCTGATGGAGCTGCACAACGCCTTGTCCATAAAGTGCAGGAATGTGTTTCTGCAGAAATGTGTCATTCTGCATAACAGGCTAAACAACTGTCATGTGGGTTTGCGCGGGTGGGAGGGCAACAAGTTGTCTCATTAGTGTTCAATTAGACTCCATCCTCAGGAAGAGGTCCGACACTGAACCTGAGAAAGACTGCCACCGAAAGTGACAAGAGGTGACGGTCCGCCAAGGGTGGAAAACGAGAAACGCAGACATGAGCACCTGGCTGACATGAGACAAACTCAAGTGTGAAAATCTAATGACGCCGAGAGCACACGGCCACGCATCTGCACAGAACATTTTGTGCTTCTGAGGTGCTTTCGCAATTAGCCGTCTCCCCGACGAAAGCCGGAGCCTGTTACATGTGCCCCGGYCACAATCAATCGCACGACGTTAGCGGCTGAACACGGAGGTCATCTTCCCAAGTAATAAACACCTGGGCGTTTGGATGAGTTGCTCAATGAAGATCGAATTAAAGGGAGCAGGAGGACTGAGACATTCTGAGCAGCGAGGTGTCAACCTGCTGCTTCAGCTCAGTCAGTGAAGTTCTACTAACTTAAACGTAACGCTAAAATTAAATTTGACTCGTGTTCTGCAAGAATCCAATCACTCATTTATGTGTTAAACCTAAAAGAATTACCTGATATTCTTTAGATTAAAACCAGAACAGCAGTTGCTACAACATTGTACAATGGAATTGGCTTTAGATCACACATCTATAGATTTCATCTGCTTGTTGAGTCAGGTTCTGTTGCTACATACAGTACATTGTCCCAACAGCGACTGTAGTACCTCCAAACCTCTTCACTGTTGTAGAAAGTCGGTACAGCTACATTAAACTACCTGAATTGACGGTGCACTCCTAGAATGTTATGTACAATACAGTTAGAGCTTTCTCTTCTGCTCCTTCACAAAAAAATATTGTGCTTTAGCATTTAAAATACAAACTTTCAAAACACACACAGGTAGAAAAAAGGAAAAAAGAAAGGGGACATTTCTTCATCTTTTCTTTGTTCTCCATTTTCAGACAGAAAAATGTGCACTCCCTGTGTTTTGTTGTTTCTCGTTGGAAATATATCCCGCTGAAAGTTGTTGCCGGGTGTCGTTTTCCAGTTTGATTTTCCATCAGTGATCAAAGAGAAATCGTTTTTCCCCACTGAAGAATCCTGAGTTGATGCCTTCCGTTATGAACCTGTCCGTCCAGGCACAGATATGAAAAATGGAAAAAAAAAAGCTCTTCTTATACAAAATGCTACATTACGTTTTTAATATATTTCCTCTAAGTCCTAATCTTGGATAAGTCTAGTTTTATGCACTGGAAGTTGTCAGGAAGTGTGAGTAATGGCAGTCAATTATAGTTGTCTTTCAGCTTACCTCTGTAATTTCATTGTGCTCTGTACGATGACAATAAAGGCCTAATCTAACCAGAGCTAAAACCTTTAAACGTGAAAGTATAAAGATATGGAGTAAGCTTCAAATCATCAGCACCACCACAGTATATGGAGAGGAAACACCAATATGAGGTTGGCAGAATGAGTGGCTTCTTAGAGGAGCATCTAGGGTTTCTTAAATGCTGCCTGCATGGCTTCTCCGCTTAGGAAGCAGTCTTTGGTCACAAATCAAAACTTGAATCTCATTAGATATCAGTGATCAGCTGTCCAAGTGTTTACCACTGATTCATGATGTCCTTTTCCACAGCTTGGAACTGGACCCTGAGTTTCACTTTCAAGGTTTGAGTACCTTTCCTTTGTTCGCTTAGTCTCTGTGGTAGTCATTAACACCTCTTTGCAGCTTGTTTTTACTGTGAAAAGCAATCTGTTTTTTTTTTTTGTTGTTTTTTTTCGCGCCAACATCACACACAGATTTCTATCGCTGTCGCCATCACCATCTGGCTTTTGTTCTTGTCTCGGCCTGGAGATTGGTGCTGCCCGGGCTGCTCCTCTCTGGGAGACAGCGGATCGGAGAGGACACTGCGTTTGAGAGGCGCCGGGCGCAGACAGGTCGTCCCTGGAGGGGTGGACTGGTCAGGGTGTCTGTGAGAGGAACGCGAGGACAAGGAAGCCGTGCAGCTGCCGGTGCACACGCCCGAGTTTGACCTCTCGCCTCTTTTCGCCCGGTAAGAGGCTCGGCGCCTGAGCTCACTGACCAGCTCGTACTTGATGAAGCAGAACACGTCCTTGACCCCGCAGCGTTTTTCCGGCTCGGCGGCGAGCAGCCTCTGAAACATGCGCAGCGCGTCGTCAGTGAAGCGGCGCCACTGAGACGGGTACGTCCCCACCGGACAGCCCGCCTTCTGCCAGCGCCGAAACTCCTCGTAGAAGGCGTCGGCCTGCAGCGCCGCCTCCCAGGGGAAGTTCCCCGTCAGCATGCAGAAAACCAACACGCCAAACGCCCACACGTCCAAGCTGGTCGTCACGAGAAACCCTTCAGAGCGGTTGGCTCGACACACCTCCGGGGCCGTGTAGGGGATGGTGCCGCTCACCCGTTTGACACGGCAGCCCACCCGTCGGGTCATGCCAAAGTCGGCCAGCTTGATGCGGCGGCACTCACGGTCAAACAAGAGCACGTTCTCCGGCTTGACATCCCGATGCACCAAACTTTTACTGTGCATAAAGTCCAGAGCCAAGCCCAGTTGTTGCATGCAGCGTTTGACCATTTCTTCAGGCAGACCCACCTGTGAAACAAAAAACACAAAGTGAAATCATCTGAACTCTCATAGACAAGCTATACTCTGACACAGCAGAGAAGCCAAGACAAGATAGAAAATGGAAATGTGAAAGTACATAAAAAAGTCATATCTCTAATTATAAAAACCAAAATAAGATCCTTCATTTGAAATTCAGCTGCAATCTGTTTTAACGACTCTTTAAAGACTTTTAAAGTTAAGCACTTCTTGCACATCAGCTGGAATAGGACCAAAGAAAAATGAAAGCTTTTGTGCGGAAGGAAAACCAGAATGAACACTTAAATCCCTGGAGAGCTTGTTAAAACCTCTGTTTCCGAACWCTGGGGCTGATTGGAGCGGCTCCGTTTGGGCGAGGATGGTGACTGGGTGGGGTGTGGGGGAGGGGAAGGACAATAGCACTACCTGTGGTGGTATGATGTCGAAAAGGTCTCCGGCGGGGGCGTATTCTTGTCCGAACACGTAGCTGTCCTCGGTCTCAAAAAGCACATCGAGGACTTTGATGATGAAAGGGCTGCAGCTCAGCGAGCCTGTTAAACTGTATTCTCGGAGGAAACTTTTGAGCTTCGTCTTGTTCTTTGTGACAAACTTCAGTGCTATCTTGGTGCCTGGAAAAAGGTGAAACCAATGGCTGATAGGTACTCTGGATGTTTTATGGGTAAAGCAAACAAAGACTACATCTTGTGTTGTCCGTGCGTTGACTAACTCACCTTGTGTCCTGTGTGCCACCAGGTCAACCTTGCCGTACGTGCCCTTCCCCAGCTCACGGATGTGCTCGTACTGTTTGGCTACATCTGCTGCAGACAGAGAGGTGATGGCCAGCGCCTGCATGTCCTCCACCGGGACCCCTGCGCCATAGGTTGTCTTGGATGTAGGCGAGCCTCCGCTGCTGCCTGCCCGTCCTGGCCCAGACGGAGAAAGAGACAAGCTCGTCTTGACACCATGTGGCAGGCTGATGAGGAGAGGAAAATACTGTTAGAATAAATTCACTATGTTTCCCCCCAGCATATATTGTACAGTTCTTTCTTCCAACAGGACAGCTGAGACAAGGACACTCATTTTAATGGGATCAATACGGAGAACAGCATCAACATGGGGAAAGAAATTTCCGTAAATGTATTGGACTTCCTGTGGCTTCTAGATTACTCTGACTGGCTTTCAGATATGGGAGACCTCAGACAGCACTTACTGGCAGGCAGCTATGGAAAAATCAATAGATGGAGGGGCTAACAAATGGCAACAAATTTAGAGAGCTGCCAGCATCAAGGGCCGCATGCCGCAAATAACAGGTGACCACTCTCCACTACGTTAAAAAGTTTGTGTTGCTTTGAAAAATAATACATTTTGCATACTGACTGCCAAAAAGGTTAAAACGAGAAAAAATAAAATAAATAAAAATAACTTTGCAAGCTTTATATTTATAAAGGTAATCTTTGAAGGTAAACATGTAGCAGTTATCTTTACATGAAGAGACATGTAGCTATATGCACATCTCCATTAGCATTCAAACAAATGATAAAAACTATAATAAATGATGCAAATCTTGCGACTGATCTCACTCATTGTCTCCGTCTCTTACCCTCTTTCCCCTTTCCGTGTACACGCAATCAAATTTAATCATCCAATCATGCACAGCATGCGCACACACAATACTAATAGGCACCAAATCAGGAGAAAACCCCATTGGTGATGGCTGCTTTTCATCCATCAGTGAAAGCTAAATGCTTTTGTTTTTCCTCCCCCCAATTTTTTTCCCCTGCAGCCAATTTTTATAGCAGCGCTGCTTTAAACCAGGTTCAGAGTCATAAAAGTGTCTGTCACTTGCTGGGTACGTTTTGTGAAGCCAGTCGGATTGAGACAGCGCTGCAGCGCTGAGCTTACACGGTGAAAACACGGACGAGGAAGTTTAATTCAGACATTCGGCGGGGCGACGATCGCGTGGGAGGGGTGAATCTAAAACAAGACTCAACCCTTTGCAGCCTTGTGTTCCTGACTCAGTGTTCCCTTTTAAAAGTAAGAAAAAGGCCTAATGAAAATAGACAGGGTGCCCTACGCTCCACATGCATCCCCGCAGTTAACACTTGCTTCTTGATTTGATCAAAACTGTGGAGACGATTATATAAGAAACCATAAATACTTCAGCCAACTCATGCTGAGCGTGTTCAATGGATTTACCCTTCAGAGAGCCAACTGGAGACGTGATCAGAGCCCAGACCAGTTAGTATTTTAAGTGTAGTSATTAAACTTTTAAACAGGACAGACAGACGGACAGACTGGTAGCACATTTCCTCTGACTGCCCACCTTGTGTGGCCCCATAGCCTCAATCAGAAAGAACCGAGGAGAGCACAGGGAGCACTTGTTTACTGGCACCAGCTCCTTGCAGTCAGCTCCATGAGCAGAATGAGCTGCTCTCCTAATCACATTACTCATTACTCAGCTCCTACAAAGACAACCCCCTCCCTCTTGCTCCATTTCCTTTGAAAAACTAGATTAAGAGTCCTAAAATGTGATGAGCGGTTGGACCTTTCTGCAACGTGACCCAGAAAACCCGGTGTGGAGCTTGTGAGGTGTGTCGATAAAGTTATACCAGGGAAGACGATTGTGTGAAAGTGAATGTTTGTCGAGGGGTGGGTGGGGGTTGCTGGGGTGGTCTGATGTAGCTGTGGCACGGAGACGCTCTATCAAAGGCCCTTTGTGCTCTCACCTCTAAGAGGGAGCAGCTGTGAGTCTCAGAACAACTGCAACATTAACTACCTCCGATCTGCCGGGCTGCCCTCGAGTCCTCGCCGCTCCTCTCAGGCAGAAAAAAAGACAAGGTAATGTTCACACGCTCCACATACAGATGAGGAGTCACGATCAGACTGGAGAGGGTTCGACCCCTTCCCTCTTTTAGACCCCATTCACACCTGGCAATAACTTACATCCTGAGCTAATTGGATTCTGATAGCACTAAAAAGCAGCTAAAGTAAAATCTTGCGTTGGAAGCATTCACTTTTAAACCAGCTTCAGAGGAGGTCTGCGCCTCGTTTATCTGCATGCGTTTGATAWTCTGAACACAACTGTTTTGTCGCGATGTTTGATATCACCGATGTCCTTTACGATACTGAGTAAACCTCAAGCCAGTTTTGGCGATACTGATATGATACTTTGTGAAAATATACCTAATGTGTGGTAAATTTAAAGAAAGTGGCGAATTTCACAGCTTAATAAAGAGTACAGGATACTGGAGTAAGTTATTTATTCTCTCATATACTTATAAAATTAGAAGCATATTGACGCTGCATCCTCGTTTACAATATAGCCCAGCTAATACAACAGGAAAACCACAGGACACACTCATACAAAATGTGTCAAAAAAAGTGAAGTAAAATAATAAAACCATTATATAGATGATTGTTTATTTGATCTACAGTAGAACTACTATGAAAATGAAAAGTTGCATCTTCATTTTTGTTACCTGAACATGAAAATACTGAACATGTAACTTCAACAGACTTTCCACTAAAATTATTGCAGTTTCAAAGTATTGATGTTTKGATTTTAGAAGCAATTTTAGAGCATAAAGTTCTGGTATTGGCAGGATCAATATATTTGTATGGATTTGCAGATCACTACTGTCTCGAGCCCCAAAGTAGGAACTGAAATGACGTGACCCTCACAAGCAGCACAGTTGTTACCTGGATGTCTCAGAGTAAAGAATAAAGTCTGCTCCGCTGCCAGTTGTAGGGACAATAATTTAACTATCCTAAGAAAAATTTCAAAGAAATGACTTTTTTTGTTTTTGTTGTATAAAACTTTTTAAAAAGTCRTTTAAGAGAATCCTTCAGAAAAATGTCAGTATTTTGTGAATTAAAGAGCTGTGCCACCTCAGATTTGTCAAAACACAGTGTCAATTTAATTTATGATTGTTTTAAAGCTGATGGGACTCACTGTAAACTGTGTTGGATCAATCACAGAACAGTATTGCATTATATTCATACATTATATATTATAGTGGAGCTGTGTAAAACAGCTGACAGCCCTCTGTGGCTGCGTGGGTATCTGCATTCAGAGTGCAGTAATTGATATCCGATCGCAAAAAAAACGCTGGATGTACACATTTTACTGGCAGGTGTGAACTCTTAATCGAAGCTGTCCACTTGCAAGATGGATGTTAGTGCCAGATCTGAACRGGGCCTAAAAGTTAATTATCTGCTTTTTTTAAAAAACAACTTCATGAGCTGGCTGCTTGTTCAACTACTTATGTTGTTTTTGCAGGTAGTGCTTAAAAAGGTCWAATTTGTTCTCCTGGTTCCATAAAAGCAAACCTGAAGCAACAACAAGAGCAGGATTYTCCCCCAGAAATGCATTGACAATTCTCCTTCATTTAGCAATGATTCAAACAGAAAGCATATTTTTAGCACTCACCACTTTATCATAAGAAAAGCAGCTCTCCAAAAAGGGATAAACATCAAACTTGCTGCACAAACAGAGTCCCTTCAACTTAAATCATTTTAATTACTTTAATACCTGATCCGTTGAAACAGAGGTGTCACAAAACAGATTTTTAGACTTTTTTAATGGTAGAGCATTTTTATTGTGCATCAGTTAGCATGTTTAGATCCAGATTTAATTTTAAACCATCAATGAATGTACACATTTGCAGCTTCGCAGACACATGGGTGTTGCCTGAAACACAAAAAAAAGACAAACTGTTGCAGCAACAAGGACAAAATATTGTAACCATTGTGGTAGTTTGTGTTTAAACTATGAAATTTATTGGCTTCAGTTTTGAAAAGCAACGGCCAATAAGAAGAGCTGACCACAGTCATTTGTATTATCACCCGCCAAATTGTTTTGCCTCTATCCATTACATTTCTGTCTTTATCCATTTGGATGTAATTTTATCCAAAAATGGTTTTGACTTCCTAAATGTTGTAGATCTCAAGCTAAAACTTGGTGGCAATAACTGCAAGTCATTCACAACATGTATTTTGAGCTTTAACAGATGGCATGAAATCTCGCAATAATCCTTGAATCAGGATTTGACCAAAATGGCTAGAACCCTGTCTCCTGTGATCACAATCACAAAATTATTCATTACTTTTAGGAATGCTAAGCCTTGTTGTAGTAGATACTTGTTGACAAAGCAGGTTCTTCGTGTCTGTTTCCGATTACATGACGCCGTCACTGATATCATTGTTTTAACTGTTGCAAGACCAGCTTCTCTGTTCCCAAACAGTCTATTTTTGGCTGAAACGCTCCGAACTGCTCAAAATAGTCTGGAGCCTGTTTGATGTTTGTCGGAGAGAGAGAGAGAGAGAAAAAAGGAGGGGAGTGAGGAAATGATGCATTTGAAATGAGCTGTGACAGAGGCAAGACTCCAATCAAAAAATGGATTCAGAACTCAGTGATTAGCGAGGATGTAAATCAGGGAATTGGAGTTTCGGGGGAAAAAAAGGTATTTCAATGTACACAAATTACCCATTACTAAGAGATGAATTCAAATCAGCCACTTTAGACACTTGTCTGTTTAGTCTCATCACTCTCTTTCCATTTTMTTTCCTCCCTTCTCCTGTCGGTTTCTGCAAACAAGGCACTAATGAAAGAAATAGACCGCAGAGCCTCCCCCACGTCTTTACCTCTCTTTATACTAATGGACTCGCTGCTTGGCTCTGGGCAAAAGGTTTGTCGTGGATAAAAACAGATCTCTCAGTTTACTGTCAAAATGCCCAACACGCTTTGCYTCTGGGTCAAAGTGAAGCTGCTGGGTGGAATTCAAAATGACTAAAGTTGCTTTTTTTACTGTCTCTTTGAAAATATGGAGTCAAATTTAAATTTTCCTTGAAAGAGTGCATATCGCCCACCAACTTTCATGCCATTTAAGCAAAAATCCTCTATTAAAGAGGAAAAACAGTTGTGAGACGTTACGCATTGTGTTAGTTTCATCAAAATCTGTTCTGGAGTTCACAAGACATTTCACTGATAGACAGTGTCGACTCGAACTATTAATGTCAAAGTTTTACAAATAAATAAAGATGTCACACTGATTATAATTCTTCAAGTAYGAGTCCAGGATGACTTTCAGCTACTACCCCACGAAACTCAAACTTAAAATCTATATAACTGGCTTACAGCCATTTTTTTGTGTTTCCTAAATTCATTTGGCTGTAGAGCAGAGGTTCTCAAACCGGGGTCCCAGGACCCCCAGGGGTCTGCAAGAGGTATCTTGGGGGTCCTCAAAAAATTTCACTAAACTGTTAATTTGGTTTTTATTTTTTAAAATGCATGGGGAACGATGAACTAATAAAAACAAACATAATAAACTAAATAAAAATATATATTCCCATGACCTTTAGGGATGAAATGACATCTTTTAAAACATAATGGGGTTTATGAGGGGGTTCCTGGAACTTTTCCATCTTTGTAAGGGGTCCCCAGACCCAAAATGTTTAATAGCCCCTGCTGTAGAGGACATCTTGAATAGAGTTGACTCCAAAAGTTGGTGAGTTGTAGATAAATGTGCAACAACTTTTTTTAGAGTTTCACTAAAATCTGACCCATAACAAAAAGTTGGTCAGCTGTAGATGATCAAATGCATTCAGTGGTTTTTGTGATATTTTGGTAACTAACAAGCAGATGTTATAATTTCTCACATGATCAGTTAGCACTCAGAGTGTTGAGGACATCTTTGGGGATGGCATTTGTTTTTTCTACCTAAAGGCCTTCCTCAGGACAGCTTTAGGACTGTATGTTCCCCATTTGGGCAGCTTTCTCAGAGGGACTCATGAGCTGTTGGTTTTTTCATCTGTGTGAACACAGATTCCAAAGAAAAAAACCTCCCGTCGTGCCGTGGTACATGATCAATCAACCCTGTCTGCAGATACTCGCTGTCTGACAAATCAGCTGTTCTCAGCTCTGCTCAGCTCCCATATGGATCCCTGCTGGGCCCACACCAGACTAACCTTGTCTCTGCGCTTTCTCTTTCTCTGTTTTCTATCACAAACTCAATAAGGTAACCTCAGCCTTGTGGCTGAAAGACTTTAGGAGAAATGTTGGCACTCTGCCACCTCCTGCTGGGATGACCGAGAGCTCAGGGAGGAGWAGCCCAAGGAGAAATGTCCCCTAAAACATTGTTAGCTTTGCAGACACTTCAAAGACATTTCTCTGAAATTACACTAACTAATTACAGTCAGATAACGACCAGGCTGTTATCTGCCACAAATGGGCTGGCAAAGCAAAGTAATGGACTTGTACTGTATTTATCCACCAAATTAATCAATCAAATTGACCTTTTTGTTTGTCTTTTGTGTTAGAAAAATATTTAATGAACCACAGCATCTGCAGCTGGTTAACTTTCAAAGACGGCACCGTTTTAGTTGGCTGCTACAGTTAACCAGCTTTAACACAAAATACCTAACACTGAATCAAATTTACAGATACTGAGCTAAAGTTGTGGTAGCTAAACATTATCCTCAACACATACTCTAAGCATTAACAAAATCGCAAGAGATTACGCTTAATAAGGGCTTTGCAGGGTTTGATCAAAATGGTAACTCCCTCCTTTCCTTTTGTCTCATTTTAAAAGTAAAAGGTGGTGATCAGTGTTGCTTAATTTGTTCTGGGGATCAGAAACATCCCCTCATTCAAATAAGAAGCAAGTGTAGAAAGTTGTAATCGGTTTGAAATGTAATAGCARCGTTTGTTTTTGCCTTAGAGGCCAATTTACCCCTCTGACATCTTTTATATCAGCTAGTTGGTAGCTTCTCTGCTCATAATGTAACAAGGAAAATAACATTAAACAGTCATTGTAAGAATAAAGCAGAGCCCTAGGATGTTTCCTAAAATGACTAATGGAGTCTGTTTTTCCTTTTTTTTTTCAAGAGAAGTGGAGCGGAGCTGCACTGTTACGGTGCAGACACACCTGTGCAAATATGACCTTCAAAGAAGAATCAGGAGGAGAAAACGTGTTCTCGCAACCTTTCGTTTGACATTATGAGYTTGGAGAAGGATATTTAAACGAAGATGTAAATGTAAATTTGGAAATAAGTCTCTTATATCTGTAAATAGGAGACCGTCCTGGGATAAGCAAAGATCAAAAAAGCACAATCAAAAACAGAAAAGAAACATGGAATAGATCATTTCTTATGCTTGTGTTTCTGCCAGTGACCCACACAGGGATCATTTTACAGGGAGAGGGAATGGAACCAATGTATTCTATAGCATAATGACAAATTGTACCATTTGTGCAAAAARCTCCCAACTGAAAGAAAAAAGCTTAAAGCTTGTAAGATGGCAAAAAAAGTAAAAAAAAAAAACATTCTGAAGAACAGGGAAAAATCTTCTAAACAAAAGTTAAAGACATAAAGCAGCTGCAACTCTGATAAATGAAGCAACCCCTGTTCTTTTTTATTGTAATTTAAAGCAATACAGCATGATTTCTTTTAATAACAGAAAACTGAAACATTTCTCATTTTAATACCTTTTTGAAATTAGGTCATCTGGTGCTCACTTAGTCATTGAGAGCAGGAAAAATGATGCCAGTGGTGTCCTCTATAATTTGMATACCGCTGCGTCCTCGGGCAGTTTTCCTGCATCACTGCAGTTTAAGATTAAGGCTTTGGTTCCAGATATTTCCCCGGACACCTGAKCATGAGTGCCAATCGTAATAAAAATGGGGCTCCTCCTCCCTGTGTTTTCCAATAAGAGGAACCTACTGGAACGAACCTCCCCTCCATGRCAACCTCCCAATGCCGTATTACCTCCAGTTATAATAGGGAGGCTTCATCATCTGAGGAAGATGAGAAGGAGAACAAAAAAACAACTTCGGGGCGGGGGGGAATCAAGCCAGGCAAGAGTTGAAGCTTTCCTTCCTTTCAGTCTGCGTCCCTTTGATGTCAAACACATGGGGGAGATCTGAGTCTTAATATGAGTTGGGTGAAATGGGAACGTTGCTAAATGATGCAACAGAAGTATAAGATGATTAGTTATGCAGCTCAAACGCGAAAGTCCTGAACCATAATGTCACTAATGTTGATTAGTTCAGCTGCAGCCACTGAACTCTTCTGCCCCCGTCTTTTAAACTGGAAACAGACGTGCTTTAAAAAGACAGTCTGGTCATGTTTTTTTGGTACCTTAATAGCCATAACATCAGTCACATATCTAACATCTAGCCTAAAAACTTCTGTTACTATATACAAATGAATTGACTAAACATAAACATTAATAGATGCACGAAGCATGGCCGCCATTGCTTGTCGTCAGTGCCTCCCCCAGAAAATTTTCACATGCTGGCCATGAAGATTTTAGGGTGGCACTGTGCTCCACTTCAAGGTGGTGAGCAATTTAGAGCAGGATTGCATTTATTTTGCAAATTAGAAATAATTTATTAACTCATTAATTCTGTATTTATTTGTTTGGTTTTACATTTGTGACTTAATTAAAGATGATGGTATGAGTGTGGGGCAGTGGTGGCCAGAAWTTTTTTTTGTTTCAACTTAAAACCAAACTATCATTTTTTTAGGTGCTGCCATTTTGCATTTTTGGAGCCAGCACACACCACTATAGCCTCAATATTAATTGTGGGCATATTGATCTAAACATTGCATCATGTATCAAATCCATGATGACATTRTGACTGTTGTTGCACTTACTCTATGTATCCAGCAAATTACTCAAATTTCCATTCTCTTCATCACTTTATTTACACTATGGTCTTTAATTTTCCCATCTGGAAGATTTTTTTTACATTATTTTATGTGATTTTTGTTACATTACTGATTTCTTTTTTGTTTTTTGCAGTAGTGACTTAATAAAAAAATGTGTAGGAGAGTTGATTTATTATTTGTACCCTTTTACAATATTTTAAATTGCTGTAGTTTGTTATTTAAAAAACATTTTTGAGCTTAAATTAATGTCCTGTGTTTTATCACTAAAGGCAAAATATTAAAATTTTATTTCAATGGCATTTCAAGGGGAAAATCTGCAGTATTATCAGCAGTATTAGCAGTGTTAGCCCTTTAATTGCTTGATGTCAGATTGATATCAAAATTTCCTGTATCGACCATGTACAATATGTATGGACAATATATTAATAGTTTATATGGCCAAGATTTTCCCCTATTTTTCAGGTATACAAACATATAGGACAATCTTCTAATAAAAAAAATCCTTCAAATTTATTTGTCTTGGACCAGCAGCCTGTAAGGAAATAATTTCCTTTCCTCTGTGTTTCTCTACCGCTGCTGATGCTGTTATCTGCACCCCATGGTCCACAGTCTGCTTGTCTGCTCCAAACCCAAATCCCACCCCAACACCTAAAAAAATACCTCAGGTGATCTTTTTTTATTGTGCCTGTCATATAAATGGATTGGGGGCTTAGAAGTTGTACTATAGCCAGCCACTTGGGGAGTTTGATCTTTGTTGCTTCAACTTCTGGTTTCTGGTCCTGTTTCTAGTTCTAATACACCTTGATGTACAAACTTCAGATGACTATTTGACACTTAAAAATGACCAGATTCTCCCTTTAACTATCTAAACGTACGTTAG
>NW_013952450.1:1306593-1308414 GCF_001266775.1 Austrofundulus limnaeus
GAAAAGAAACTGTCTCTTCCCAGAGCTTATTTATATCCAAGTTGTATAACTTGTAGTGCCAAATGTCCTCATTCACTAAAAGTAAAACGAAAATAAAATTGCAATTTCCATTTTTTGCTGATGAGTGCATTTAGTCATGTCCAATTCTCTGAATATCTCTGTGAAGCAGAGATGGAGTTTGTTTAAGCCAGTGTAAGGAACAGATGTTTTTTTCTTTTTTTTTTCTGTTCGATTCATAAAAAAGAACTCTTGTATCTATCTTGTTAGCAGTATGGGGTCCCCCCCCCCCCTTTTTTTTTTAAGGTGTCAATATCTTGCTTTGTTCAGGTCAAATCATTTCAGGTATATGTTGCTGTTTGAGTTGACAAAGTGTCTGATTGTTGCAGAGCATTGATGGCAACAATTCTGTATTGTAAACCAGAAGACATGCCAGAATCGTTCATGTTTATGTGGCTTTAAAATGGAGCAATTTAGAGCAAGATTGCATTTGATTTTTTTTTTTTTTTGGTACTCCTTAACAAAAAGAGCTCTTTGACAGAATAAAGAAAACCCATTACTGCTGCTCATCCATCTACAATGTTTGTGACAAAAGCCTGTCTGAATATTCTGCCTGCTGCTGCTGCTGTTGGGTTTTGTTTAGAGTCCATTACTCCAGATATATATTTTTTTCTGCTTTTATGAGGATTTGCAAGTGGGTTTGCTCATTTAAATGCATTAGATGGCATTAAGTAGGAAATATCACCTGTTTGCCCTGGACAGAGTATTACAGCACCATTAAAAAAGCCCATCCATCACTGAGGACAGATGGAAAAACTAATAGCAGAACAAATGTAGGAAGACAGTTTGTGTTTGTGAAGAAGATTTTTGATTATCACAACAGAATGAACTGTTCGTTTCATTTAAAACTAAAAGGTAATGACGTGAAATAACTGAATAACAAGTGTTTCCTTTGTTTCTGACGTCGGGTTCGGGATGAAACACTGACCCAGTTTCAGCACCTCGGGGTGCATGAAGGTGTTACTAAACTCACCTGCTGGCGACCTGTCTCTCTCCTCCTCCATGGTCCTGCATCCGCTCGGTGAGCAGAGCTGCTGCGCTCCGATCCCCTGCTTCAAGCTGACGGATCACTCCTCCCCACCACTGACCAGTTATTTGCGTTGAAAACAAACAAACAACAAAAACGAGCTGACCCGAGCTGTTTTGCAGAGTTTCTCTCTGAAGCCTGGTGATGCTGAGAGGATGAGGATGCAGGTGGCGGCGGCGGGGGTCAATCCTTTGATCATCAACCCGCCAAGCAGGAGGAACAGGATTGTTTATTTTTCGCTCTTGCACCTCCAGCGGTCCGCATGACCCACTTCAGCACCACAACACGCACAACAGCCGAGCCCATTCATTCAAGATCCGCGCTCCGCAGCAAGTCTCAGGTCTGATCCCTGCAGCAGACTCATCTTCACGCTCCCCGGACCCAGATCAGCTGTCAGTCTGCGGGCAGTCCGTCGGTCCGGCGGGACTTCGGARCTCTGGAAGAGGAGGAGGGGAGGCTTTCAGATGTTCTACCTCTCTGCTGGTCCTACCAGTCTGCTTCATTGTTCACCGTCTTCCCCCCCAGCATAACTAAATACGCTCACGTGTTCTGGGTCCTAGCGCCGGGATATCTCCATCCCCGCACAAACAGGACCGTTTAGTTTTTGATTCATGCTTTGATGGAACAAGTTGCTCCAATTTATATTTCATAATTCATCAGCTCAGGGATGGCCCTAGCCTATTTGGCACCCTAGAGCAGTGGTTCCCAAACTTTTTGTCTTCTGACCCACAAAATAT
>NW_013952450.1:1309057-1313406 GCF_001266775.1 Austrofundulus limnaeus
ATTTAAGAGAGGTTGGATTTATTTTGTATTGTATTGTCAGTAATTTTTTGAAAAGTTGTTTTAGGAAGGAATATAAACGTTATTTTTAGGAACTTCTTCTGCTAAAATAAACAACAATTATTGAATAGGTAATAAAAAACTTGATTGATTGATGATGCCTTTATTGTCATTGTACGGAGCACAATGAAATTACATGTAAGAACACCCATTCAAGAAGACACACATGACAAAAACATGGGGGAACAGGCGAACAGGTCATGCGGCAACCAGCAGGGGTTGGGCTACCTTTAAAAAGAAAAAATGAAAATACCACAGAAGGTTAGATGAGGAAAAAAAATGCATCATATTATATCAACGAAATATGATACACTATGGCATTCATAAAAAAACTCTACAAAGCAAGAGCACATTTATTAGCCTGAGGAGTACGTGAGTTTAGAGGGAATGAGTCCGAAGAATCCAGCCTCCCAAAAGAAAAACCCGTAGTTCAGCTATAGTTCAGAAAACTGGTGATGAATTGTTCATTCTGTGCAGCTCTAGATTGACCTTCAGGGGATCAGATTAGACAGAGTGAGAGGGAGGAGAGGTGGGGGAGGAGCCTCAAATTGACGTAAACACCAGGAGAAATTAGATCCACAGCCTTCAAGGTCACTTGGGAGGGGGAGACAAATCTGTAATCAGTTGTTTGAGAACAGAGAAAATGTTTTCAGGCAGGCAGACAAGAACAAATTTCCATCTGCCTTAATATTGGCTGGTACATCTCAATGTGGCGAATCCAATCAGACAATTCCGCTGTGCTCTCAGTTTGTCCAAGATCAATTCCATCTCGCCAGCAAAGTCCAGGAACCACAGCCGGCCCGTGACCCTCAGAACCACTTGCAGACCGAGTCCAGCTCGCTCAAGGCAAAAGTCTGAGTGCTGATAGTACGGCAATCCTTCATATTGGTCAGGCAGCCAGGAAAATGGCCTGAATAGCCACAGACGCTGTTTTGTAGAGACCACCAAGCCAATCTGTAGAATCCAGTGATCAGAATCCAAATRTATATCCAGCTAGTTGAACAGAGCAGAACAGAGGTTCCACCTTTAACGTGTCCTCCCAGGGAAAAAATAAATTGTTCCAAATATTTATTAGGAGACCAGCTAACCAAATCCATAAAAATAAATCCATAATTTTTGGTTTTGGATGAAAAACGTAGAGGAGGCTTCGAGCAGCAAAGCAGGGAAAGACAAGGGAAGGCAGGAGAGAAGGAAAAAAGCATCTTACTCCTCCGAGAGCAAAACAAAATAAAAAAAAGAGTCTAAAGTTCTTTTCTTTACATATTTTTTGTGGATTTGCAAGGGGGTCCCCCAGCCATGAGCTAATACCATTTGTGGGGCTATGTGGGAAAGTTTGGGAACCTTGGTTCTAAAACTCACTGCTAATTTCCATTCATTTACACACCAAATTAGACAGTTTTTTTCTTTGATATTTATGTGAATGTTCATCAAGCATTCACATCAATGAGATCWTATTCATTTCTGTACATTTTTCAACACGTCTTTTTCTGCAAATTCTGTGCTGTTTCTCCAGAATTTTTGAGAGGAAGGAGAGATTGGCTATGGGTCTGTAGTTTGTAAGAATTTCTGGGTCCAGATTTTTTCAGGACAGGTTTGATTATGACAGCTTTCAGTGGTGCTGGAACAAAATCAGACGGAAGAGACATTTTGATGATGATGGTGATTATTGGACCAATGGTTGAAACATTTGTCTTGACCATAATGCTGATCTCCTCTAGAACACTCACGCAGGCAAAAACCTATTTTTTTGATCCTTTATAACACAAACTTAGCTTACACAATTACACAGAAACTTAATGAAACGATAACTAAACAACTCACAATGTTGAGCAGTGTATCAGTGAATCAATTCTCATTTACAATGATGACCTGGTCAAGAGGAAGCAATATAACACAAAATGTCTTGACCAAAACAGCTTTAACCTTATAATTTCTCAACATAAATTTAAAATTGTGAATGAAAGGTAGCAAGTAAGCCTTTCCTTTCAAAATGATTTCTTTGTGTCTTTGTCATCTTGTTGTTCGGACAGAAAAAGGGAATGCAGCTCAAGTTCATATGGTCAGTCTTGGGGTGCTATCCAAAGTTAGAAAGAGAATAAAAAACTTAAAAAAGACATTATAGGATAATGTAATCACTCAGTTTCTAGGAGCAAAGGGTGAATTTTGATCTGCTGCATTCAGGTGTACTACTCTGGAGGGCTACACGTGTCGAGGCGAAATACTTTCCTCAGGGTTATTGTAGAAACCAAGGTCGTAAATCACAGTGAAGACAGAGCACGGTGCTTCGTCAGCAGATGGCACAGAGGGTCAAACTCATACGGACACACACATCTTCTCTGAGCTGYGAACGGGTCTGCTTCACTTCTCCTCACTTTCTCAGACCCCAGATTCCCGTCCCACTTTGTTACTTTTGTGTGTCACCAAGTTTTCCTGCAGAAAAGATGGCCCTATTTTCTGTTGCTTTTCCAAATTCATCCTCACGTTCTGTTACTCTGTGTCCTAGTCGCACTAAAAGTTCAATGTCATCATAGAGAGATGCTAGGCATACTTTTCTGCGCTATGAATCTGTGCACACAGGTTAAGTATCTGTTTCACAGGATCATGCATGCAGCTGTGAATGTGTGCCAATAAATTTTCTGAACCAAAAAAGTACAAATGATAAGGGAACTAACCTTCATAAATATAAATAGGATTGATCAAAGAGTATTTAAAAAGCATCAAATAAAAGGAAAATCAGACTAAGATCTAAAATATCATTTACTCAAAATTCAGAATAACATAAACATTAAAATGCAGCTCAGAAAATAATCTTTTTTCCTAAGTTTGAAGTTTCTATAGCAACAACAGCAATTTTTTCAGCTGCATGGCAAAGCAGAAAATGTTCTGTAGCCTGATGAATCCATGTCTGTAATACTGTTTTGACATTTTTAAACTTAGATGGACATTCTGGCTGTGATCGAAACACAATTAAAAGGTCTACGTTCACAGGTGAATGAGGGCAAATAGGAAAGGGTCATTTATGCATTTGCAACAGAACCAGTTTCAACACAGGCTTTGGAGGAAGCTAGACCTTTTTCAGTGAGAAAACATTGCCAAACTGCAAGCTGCACACATTGTAAACTAGGCTAAACTGTCTCCACAGTACAGTGTATGTTCATCTGTMCAAAAATACATAGCTTAGTTTTACTAGTAGAAATATTTAGGCCTCATATAAAATGCACTTCGGTATTTAGACGTACAGAAGCAAAGAGCAGCCATTTTCTGTATATAATTGTTTTCCATGGTTTTCTCATGTCAGGAAAAAATGTGGACTGTTTTCTCGAGATAACAAGATAATTTCCTGATGGTTTTCTGCTTGTGCATCATTCAGTAACCCTGGTCCCCTCAGCTGTTAGCGATGAAGTTTACCATTCATTTATTTATTTAATGCCATTGAGATCAAAGATCTCTTTTGCAAGGGTGGCCTGGACCTGAAGGCAACCTAGTGTACATAATTTTGTGTCATTTTTGTATCGCACAGACTGAAATTGCGATTTGATTGTGTACAGATAACTTTTGTATCAGTCCTCATCATCTTTACCTTTATAAATCATTGATTGTTTGAATTCAAAAAATCAGTAAAATGTATCATATAGGGGACAAACACAGTGATATTTGAGAAGTGAAATGAAGTTTATATGATTTACATTTTACAGAAAGTGTGCAATAACTGGTTAAACAAAATTAGGCAGGTGCATAAATTTGGACAAAAAAAAAAAACAACTCAATAATTAGTAGATCCTCCTTTCACAGAAATAACAGACCATTCTTCTTTACAAAGCATCTCTAGTTCATTCAGGTTTGATGGTTTCTGAGCATGGACAGCTCTCTGGAAGTGACACCACAGATTTTCAATAATATTCAGGTCTGGGGACTGAGATGGCCATTCCAGAACATTGTACTTGTTCTTCTACATGTATGCCTCAGTAGATTTTGAGCAGTGTTTAGGGTGGTTGTCTTGTTAAGATGCAGCCCCGGCTTCAGCAGCTTCAGCTTTGTCACTGATTCCTGGACATTGGTCTACAGAATCTGCTGATATTGATTGGAATCCATGWGTCCCTCAACTTTAACAAGATTCCCAGTCCCTGTACTGGCCCCACAGCATGATGGAACCACCCCCACATTTTACTGTGGTGTTTTTCTTGGAGCGCTGTATTATTTTTCCTCCATGCATAACGACATCAGTCAGTTCATCAGTCCACAGCACCTTATTCCAAAATGGAGCTGGCTTGTCCAAATGTGCTTTAGCAAAC
>NW_013952450.1:1313491-1314841 GCF_001266775.1 Austrofundulus limnaeus
AACACAGGCTTTTTGACAATCTAAACAGCTTGTACACAAATATAAATACTTATTTTTTACTTATTTTGTGTTTTTGTAATAATTATAGGGAAAATATTACATCAGCAATTATTTTATTACCCTTTAAATTGATTTCTGGAGATTATCCAAGGCGCTTCAGCATGACCCATAATTGGGAACCAAAGTGCAGTGGTATGATATATTTAACTGATTTTTTAAATCCCAAAAAAAAAATAATCTATGATTTATAAGAGTAAATCAGGAAAATTATCAAGGCTGCCCAAACTTTCACACCTCACTGTACAAATTAAGGGAAAAACACTAAACCTTTAGTTGGAGTTCCGCTTTCTCCTTCCTTCAGAAACCTTCTGCCCACTGACAGCAGCTGAGGATGCCATGTAGCACCTACCAAGATGGAGGCACAAATTCTCGTCTTATTAGATTGTTTTGCCATTTAATTTTTATTTCCTTTAACTTTGTGTTTGTGAAGTATTTGTCTAACTGTTAGTTTCCTTTTTGGCTTGCTAGCCGGCAGAAGCGTTTCACACTCATTAAAAACGACTACATTTCCCATAAGGCTCCTGTTTGGCTGCCGCTGATGACGCTAGAAGTGCGCGCATGTAACCTTGTTCTGCTACACACCGGAGGTTTTAAAACAGATGTAAACACATCGTTGAACAGTTTTTTATGGTTGTGTTTGGTTGTTAGCATTATTCCGGAGCAATGAAAAAATACATTTTACCGGTTTCTGTTTTTGGAACAGTGGCTGGCTGTGCTGTTTTACTGAAGTGAGTAACAAAATATAGCTTCATTAAGTTTTGATGCATTTGCTTTCCTGCCTGGGTACATGGTATTTAAAATGTAATCATCATAGCTTATTTCTTATTTGTTTTCGTTTTATAKTTTTTTGGAACTGCATATTTGCAAACCCATTGAATGGTTAGCAAAAACTCTTCTCAAACAGCAACCACCCAAGTTCTGAGCTTGATCCGAATAAACATAGTTTAAACTTTAAACTGAGATGTGAGAGATGTTATACACGGATCAGTCTGCAGTCTGGGTTTGTGTACACGGCAAACAAAAAACAAACAAAAAACAAAACAAAACAAAAAAAAACAACAACCCTAAAAGACTTCTGAAGATTTCCTTTAGCATCAAACTCCTGTCCCGCACCTCTGTGTGTTTTCCTGCTGCAAAACACACGTCTGACTGAAATAAAAGTCTTTAACAGGTTTCTGCACACCTTGATGAAAAGCTGCACTAAACCACACAAACTAAACAAATAATTTGACCCACTCACCTTTTGTTGGTCTGCTCCTGAAAGGTGAACCATAAGATTTTTGCTAATTT
>NW_013952450.1:1318281-1322397 GCF_001266775.1 Austrofundulus limnaeus
GTGTGTGTGTGTGTGTGTGTGTGTGTGTGTGTGTGTGTGTGTGTGTCTTTTAACAAATTATCTTGTGAACCACTGGCAGAAAGAATAATCACAGGATTAACAGTCTGCATCTTCAGCAGATTAACTTCTGGACCTTCAGGATTTAGAAGAAATACACRAATGAGTCTTTTAGTTGTATGTGTTATATGTTGTGCTATAATATCAAGTGTTTGAAAAGATTAATGAAAATGTACTGATGAACTTGTTTCATGTACTTTTTTTTAGAAACCATGTGACTGGAGGCAGGTGTCCCAGTAAAGCYACAATTACAGGAAAAACTGTAGTTATAACAGGCGCCAACACAGGCATTGGGAAAGCAACAGCTCAAGAACTGGCTAAAAGAGGTGCRGAGATGCAACTGTTTTCTTTTTAATCTGCTCCAGAGAAACAAACAAACATTAGTTTAAATCCAAAGCATTTTTTTTTTCTGCTCTCGCACTTTACTTTTCCTGCATCCTCAAGGGGGTCGGGTCATTATGGGATGCCGTGATATGGAGAAGTGCGAAGCAGCGGCGAAGGACATACGAGGGAAAACTCTGAATCCTCATGTTTACGCACACCACCTTGACTTAGCCTCCATGAGGTCTGTCCGAGAGTTTGCAGAGAAAATAAACCGAGGTGATGGAAATCAGTCTCTTTTTTTCCTTTTTGTTCACTCAAAAAAAATCTTTATAATCGTAGTAAAACTTTTGCTCTTGTTGCAGAGGAGAACCGGGTGGATGTATTGATAAACAATGCGGGGGTCATGAGGTGTCCGGCAGGGAAGACGGAGGACGGCTTTGACATGCAGCTTGGAGTGAATCATTTAGGTACTTATTTCAGCTGAAACACTTCTCAATCAAATGAACAGCTAGAAGAGTGTATATGAGAAATCCTAGTTTTTACCCACTCTGTGAAAAACTTATGCAAAGTTTGTGCTTTCCTTCAGGCCACTTCTTGTTGACAAATCTCTTGTTGGACAAGCTGAAAGAATGTGCCCCCAGCAGGGTGATCAACCTGGCCTCGCTCGCCCACATTGTTGGAAAGATCGACTTTGAGGATCTGAACTGGGAGAAGAAGAAGTTCAATACCAAGGAGGCGTACTGTCAGAGCAAACTCGCCAACGTTCTGTTCACCAGAGAGCTCGCCAAGCGCTTAGAAGGCAAGGCTGCTGCATCTGTGGGCATGTGTGGGAAGGAGATGTTCCTGTTTATAATTAGCCAATGGGTGGCTTTAAACAATGCTTTGTGTGTGTATGTATGTGTGTGCGTGTGTGTGTGTGTAACAGGCACAGGGGTCACAGTGAATGCTGTACACCCAGGAGTCGTTGCCACGGAGCTTGGGAGACACACYGGTCTGCACCAATCACAGTTCTCCAGCTCTGTGCTCAGTGAGTAGCTTTCTTTTCTCGYTGAACTGTAAGTTCAGACAAATCAATAAATGCTCACCTAATGCACCAACTAATGGCTGAATTAATCTGCCGAGACTGATATCAGACATCAGTTTCTCAGGTAATTTTCACATTTCGTCAATATACACAGGCAACAATAAAAATCAACTCTGATTTGACAAATTTCACTTTTATAGCTTAGTAATTATGAGGAAAAGCACTTAAAGCTCATTTTGCGTGTAATACTCAGTAGGCCTTATTTAAATAAATATTTTGATGGCCTTTAATTAAACGTAAAAATTCAGAGAAATCTTTATTTTGGGTATCAAAAATTTAGAAATGTATTCCAGTAACACTCTTTGTAGTTTACATTTTTAGATWAAAAAATGGATTAATAAGTGACTAATTGAGACAGGAACAGATTTAATGTTGCTGTTTTTAGAATGTTTTTTTATTTTTTGTGCTTTGAATTGTAATAAAAGCTGGAGGGATGAGTAAAATGTAAACGGATGTAAAATATACATTATTTTAAGGATTATAAAGCTCATTCTAAATGAACTGGCAAAGTTTTCCATGTTTCGGAGCTTACAGCCTCTTATCAGTGCACAGTTTAAAAACCTGCCTCTCTGATGGTATGGTGGTGCATTAGTGCCTACACATGGGCAGCTTCAACATCTGGAAAGGCATTGTCAATGTAGATATCGATTTCAGAACAATATATGCTCCCATCCAAGAAAAAAAAAATCAGTGAAGAAGATCCAGAGCTGTTGAAAAGCTGGAATCCTCGATCAGACAAGAACAGGACATTTTCTTCCCAAAACTGCAGCAACTGGTCTCAGTTCTAGATGTTTACAGACTGTTGTTTAAGATGAGGGGGTGCTTCACAGCGGGAAACATGACCCTTCCCCAACTTTTATACTTAAAATCATTATTTTCCACAAAATGGTTAAAATATTGATATGTTTACCGTTACAGGTCCATTTTTCTCCATGCTGGTGAAGAGTCCAGAGCTGGGGGCCCAGCCTAGCGTCTACCTGGCCGTGGCCAAGGAAATGGAGGGGGTGACGGGGCGGTACTATGATGTGATGACTGAGAAGGAACCGGCTCCTCTGGCCCTGGATGATGAGACAGCTCGCAGGCTGTGGGAGGTCAGCAGCAAGCTGGTGGGTCTGCAGGAGTGAGGACAGCCGGGTCCGTCAAACCTATCCACAAAACTGGACTGGCAGATCCAGCACAGACGCTTGTGCAAAGCTCCAAACCAGCCATGCGTCCTGTGAGGCCTTTGGTCTGCTCTCACCTCTGAACCATCATAGATGAACTTTGACCTGTTTCAGGTTTTTAGAAACAGGTCTCGTGTTCAGGTTTGAGACTCTGAATGTGGCTGTCCGTCTGCTGTTTTCCCTTTTGTCCCGCATTGTTTTCTTTTTATTTCACCATTTTGCAGTGTGTCGTTTAGGCCAGCAGCAGAACATCTCAAATCATACATTTTTTAAATTATTTGTTAAAATACATCAAATAGGAAAAGAACTCAGGGGGTAAACAATTATTTTTTTTCTCAATAAACTTATGTAGCTTTGCTAAAAGTTCACATTATGAGGTATGTGATGTTTCCTTAATCCAGGAGATTAATGTTGACTTCTAGCACCACCTGTCTGTCAAACATTAAATGACTCAATAATAGCTTTACCAAGGGACAAAGTCACATTTTACCTGTCATATTGTTAAAGAATAGGCTACAAATACATTTTATATTAAATTAAAATCTATAGAAGGAATTAGATAATACAAGTTTGTGCTTCTTAAAAGTTTAGAGCAACTCATTAAAAATGAGCACTTTTGCATTGGGTGACTCAGAAAAACAAATCAAGTTACAAAGCACTCATCTTCCATCTTCCATTCTCGATGCTCTCAGACATCCCCAGCTGTATGTGTTATTTGAGGGATCCTTTGCAAAGAGCTTTTTTCCCCCCAACTCCCAAAGCTCAGATCTATATGAGCCACTCTGATTAGCATCGACCCTGAAACAAGAAACCCTAAATCATTTTATTCGGTGTTGGTTTACAGGTRGAGACATAAGCTGGTGCCATTACAGAGGATGATTGGAATTTTAGACAAGCTTTTTCTTTGCTTTTCAGMCTGTCAGACTTTACTCATGAATATGTTGTCTAGCCTTTTGAGTGCTTATTGTCAGATCTGATTTTTGATGCTTCAGACCTTTAGCACTTTTCCAAACTCCTAAAAAAATATTTTCTTGTCTGCCTGCTGTACAAAATGTTACTTTTTTTACATAAACAAAAATGCATTTTGTTTGTTCGGAACAGTTTATTTCAATCATGTAAAGGGTGTAAGACAAAAAAGCAAAAGCAGAGAAATTGAAAAAAAGTATACAACAATAAAATGAATAAGTTATTCTCTGTTCTTTTAGTTTAAAGTTTAAAAACAAGTGGGGAAAACGTTCCTACATATTAAATTCCACACCTTCATCACAATTACTAATCATTACTTACTTAGCTTCTTTAATAAACCCTTAAACAACAATAGACAGACTGTATAAGATGAAGTTTTTCATTGGTTACTTGAACTTTTTTGATGTCAACTCCATTTATTTGAAACTACTAGGATTTTTAACTTGCTATTTCTAAATAAGATTATTTTAGTTTTTAAGTTCACTGATGGTTTATTTATTTATTTTTATCAAATCAAATATT
>NW_013952450.1:1322481-1327536 GCF_001266775.1 Austrofundulus limnaeus
GCTGTTTAGATTGTCAAAAAGCCTGTGTTTTTAGGGTTATTAACAAAGCTTGTGTACTCAGACCAGTAATATTTGGGGTCACAAGTTTTTGCCATGAATATTTATTGGGTCAGAAGATAAAAAGTTTGGGAACCACTGGTTTAGACTATTGTAACGCACTGCTTTCTGGTCTTCTGTATAGTCTGCAGCTGTTGCAAAACTCCGCTGCTCGTATGCTAACCAAGACCAGAAGGCAGGCACCTGTTACACCTGTTTTTAAACTCATTGCATTGACTTCCTGTACATCTTAGAATTGATTTTAAGGTTCTTTTACTGGTTTTTAAACGTCTTAATCGTCTTGCGCCATCTTATCTGGYTGAACTGTTATTACCATATGAACCGCCACGAACCCTAAGATCCTCCGGCTCTGGACTATTAACTGTTCCAAGAGTCAGAACACACACAAAYGGAGAGGCTTCTTTTCAGTACTATGGCCCTCGTCTGTGGAATGCTCTGCCTGAAAATGTGAGGGCTGTAGAGAGTGTTGCAATATTTAAGAGCAGGCTTAAGGCACATCTTTTTTAAATGTATTCCTTGAACTGTATCTTTTCTGATCTTTACATTTTTTAATGATTGTTTTTATTGTATTATTGTTGCTGTTTTTATGGGTTTGTTTATTGTGCATAATTTTGTACAGCACCTTGAGCTGCTTTTAGTATGAATGATGCTTTATAAATGAATAAAAACTTAAACTTAAATAAAAATCTAAATCATATTCATCTCTCTCTAGTCCTACTTCATTTTTTTTGGTCAAATATTTTTTAATTTCAGTGTAAACAACTGTGTTTACATAGTTTTCATTTATTCAGAAGAGCAGTCGCGTACCACAACCCCCACAACCTTCGCAAGTATCAGATGCATTTCAGAAAAAAAGGCATTTTAAAATGTCTCAAAACTTCAGTTAACTTCATATTAATATTGTAGTGCTATACAACAAAATAAATAGCCAATTTATTTTAATTTAACCAATGTATATCGTTAGTCTACGTTATTACATTTAAAATTCTAATTCTAATTCAAGCAGAATAGCCTCTTGTCAACATAATTATAGTGTGATTTATTTGCAACTCAAAATATCTGAAAACTAATGAAATTTAAAGTTATCAGTGAAGAAAATCCATCTGGATAACAGCAGACTGACTGCTCATAAAATATACGATAGGTSTGGACCACTTGTGAATTTTGTTCGTATCTGAAAAAAATCGTAGAATACGAAAACATTGGTGAATGCCACAAATTCTCCTAAATCACTCGTACGCACAATTTAAGAACAAATCTGTGCGTACGAAYGGTTCTTGCATGAGGGCCGATGTTCCATTTTATTCTCCTCTTCCACAGGCATGGCTGTGACACAGTGATCGCCAGCCGAAACTTGGACAAGCTGAAAGAGGTAAATTCTTGTTAAACAAACAAACAAACAAACAAACAAACAAACAAACAAACAAACAAACAAACAAACAAACAAAAAGCACTGTATAAAATGTCTAGATATCTTTGCTTTGGCCTTTTCATAATGATGCTTTTCTTAGGCAGCGAAAAAGCTGTCTGCTGCGTCCGGACGACGCTGCCTTCCATTGTGTATGGACGTGAGGCAGCCTGCGAGCATCAACACTGCCGTGGATGAGGCGCTTAAAGAGTTTGGTCACATAGACATCCTTATCAACAGTAGGTGGCATCTTCTGCAAAAAGGAAAAAAAAATAGAAAAAAAAAAGCTTTTGATAAAAGGATCTCATCTGTCTCGTGTTTGTGTTGATCATTGAWACTCCCGGTACACAATGTATCCAGCACCACAGGTTCACATTCTGTCAGTATCTTTGGGTTCAACAGTGGAACAAAGGTCAGATTAGGGATTTTGGTTTAATCATCTACCTGTTTTTTTTTTTCTCTGCAGTGTTTGTTTAAGGCACTGGAGTCCAATCCTGGTCCTCAAGAGCCACTTTCCTGCATGTTTAAGTTGTTTCTCTGCTCTTGAGCATGACTTCGTGTTTTGCAGAAGCCTGTTCATCATTCCAGTCAGGTGTGTCAAACAGAAATATTTACAACATGCAGGATTGTGGCCCTCAAGGACCAGGATTGGGCGCCACTGCTTTAAAGGATCCTTGTAATAATATTCAAAGGGATGCATCATGTCAGGCCTAAAAGTAACATTGTGCACAGTTTTTCCACTCATTTTCTTTCTCGTTCAAATGCTGCTTGTTCACAGACGCAGCTGGAAATTTTATCTGTCCTGCTTCTGCGCTCTCCTTCAACGCCTTCAAAACGGTCATGGAGATCGACACCATGGGCACATTCAATACCAGCAAGGTGGTTTATGAAAAATGGTTTCAGGTAAATGTCTTCTTCTGCCTGCAGAACACAGATTTTTCAGTTTTTAACGAAGGGAGGTAAAAAAAACAACAACTAATATTTCTATTTCTAACACAAAAGTAGATGCACATTCTSACCCTGATGGTGTAAAATACATTTCCCACAATCAAAACAAAAAACAAAACAAAACAAAAAAACACAACGGATGCATGAATCAGAATTGAATAAAGCACAACAATAAAAATGATCAATTACAAAAGCATTGAATAAAACAAATTGTTTCTTCTCTGAAAGCGAAAAAAGAAAAAAAAACATCCAACAAGACATGTTTTTTTCTTTTGTATTTTTAATGTTTTTAGCAAAGATGTATAAAGTACTTGGAGGGGAAAAAACTAAGTAAAAGTACAAATACCTTAACAGAAAATTAATTTCAATACTAAGAAACTTGCTCAAGTAAAAGCCATAAACTTCTCAGTAATCGGGAAAGTAAAAGTACTTCTGCATACACTATAAGAAATAAAGTGTTGAATATAATTAAGCAAGTTTCAGTAACKTCCACTTAATTCTTCAGAGTGCATAAACAACTCCTTTCATGGTGAGTTCTGGTCMTATTTATAAGGTGTTAAATTTTAAAGGGAAGTTTTGAATGTAACAAAATAAAACTTAAAAACATACTTAGTAAAATACAGATCCTTAAAAAAAATCCCTTGACTAATTTAGCAAATTATATATTCTTCTCTGCTATAAACCTCCTTGTTTTTCACCCTTCTTTGAGCTTTTTTAAAAAAATGTTTTCTCTTATGTTTCTAAAATATTGTTGTTTCTTGTTTTGTTCTTTTTCTTGATCTTGTGTTTTACGTTGTGATATCTGTATTAAGTTGTTGTGTAATGCAACTTAAAATCACCAGATTATCGGGCATGTTTCCATTTTTAGATGGGACTTCAATATCTTCCACTGTGTTTTGAAGCTAATGGTATTATTAACATATTTTATCAATAATGAGGCTAATAATTTGTGTGTTTGTGTAGGATCATGGTGGCAACATAGTCAACATCTCTGCAACACTTGCATACAGAGGACAGGCCCTTCAGGTGCACGCTGGCTCTGCCAAGGCAGCAAACGGTGCGAGCGTTTCTTTTTAGCGTGGCGTCAGATCATCGTCGTTTCATGTGAAATGAAAAAAAAAATAATGCATTTCTGGTGACTTGTGTTGATGGTCTGCTCCCCAGATGCCATGACAAAGCACCTGGCTGTAGAGTGGGGGCCCAGCGGGGTGAGGGTCAATGCCGTGGCTCCGGGGCCAATCTCTGGCACCGAGGGTTTTCGCAGACTCGGTAAAGATGAAGCATGCTCTCATACAGCCTCCTACAACGGACGCTGCTTTTAGAGACTGTTTTGCTGGATTAATTGTTGTCCCATACGTTCATCCAACTTCAAGAACTGCCACTTTTAAACCGATGAAACGTTTGTAACATAAATCGAAGTAATGTTATCTGAAGATGGGACTTGTGCTTTTAAAACTATCAGGTGGCGTTCGTGCAGAGGCGGACCATTCCTTCCAGTCCATTCCTCTGCAGCGAGTCGGCAACAAGACGGAGATGGCCCACTGTGCCCTGTTCCTGGCCAGCCGAGCATCGTCCTACGTGACCGGAGCCATCCTGGTGGCGGATGGCGGAGCGTGGCTGACCTCGGCCAACGACGTCTCCGTGCTGTTGGGTATAGCCTCCTCTAAATCTGCTAAGCTCTGAGCTGAGGCTCTTCTGTCCTCCTCCTGACTCAGGTGTGTAGGAGGAGGCACAGCTTGAGATCCAGTAAGACTGAGACTGGTTTTTTTTAGATTTCTAATGCATTGACTGGTTTAAAGTATAACAGCAATGCAACAAACACAACTACTATTTATACATTTATCTTTTTTTTTACAGGTTATTGGTCTGCTGAAAAGAAAAGAGACAAGTGAAGAGAAATTCACCATGTTAATTGAGTACTGATGTATTTAATCGTGTTTTCTTCCTGCATTTTGATGCCTTACTTGACTGTAAAACACTAACTCTGTAATATTAGTATTAAATCAAATTATCAAATTATTAAGAACATTTCTATTCCAGTGACAGTGTTTTATTACAATGTTCAATATTATACATTTCATTAGCTCTTGTGTTTATAACCTCAACGTTTGTAGCAAATCAGTAATAAAACTTTTATCACTTGTATTGTAACTGCCATAACTTTGTCATTTTTGTCAGATTTTTAAATTGCACATAGGATAAATTATTTCCAATACACTAAAATGTAAAAAAAGCTGCACAGTATTTAGCCAATTATTTATTATTTCAAATAGTGAAATGCGTCATAATTTGTTTTATGGTAGCTATTTTTTTAAACAAATTTTGTGCAGTCAGATTGTGTTCAAAGAATTTACTGGGGATGACCCTCGGCTACTACCACACCAAATTTTTGCTTAAAATTGACTGAGTTGGGGCCATTAAAAAAAAAAGAAAGAAAACAGAACCATAAGCCCACAGGAGGGACTAAGACAAAAATATTAAACCCAATAAGGCAGTGTTTCCCAAAGTTGGGGTCGGGACCCAAAGTGGGGTCCTGAAACATCAAGGTGGGGTCCTGAAAAGATTTTCTGAATTAATTACATTTTTGCCTTAGTTGGGAACCACTGCACTTTGGTTCCCAAAGTTGGGCTTGGGACCCAATT
>NW_013952450.1:1328755-1348393 GCF_001266775.1 Austrofundulus limnaeus
ATGTAATATTTTCCCTATAACTATTACAAAAACACAAAATAAGTATAAATAAGTATTTATATTTGTGTACAAGCTGTTTAAATAGTCAAAAAGCCTGTGTTTTTAGGGTTATTAACGGAGTTTGTGTACTCAGACCAGTAATATTTGGGGTCACAAGTTTTTGCCATKAATATTTTGTGGGTCAGAAGATAAAAAGTTTGGGAACCACTGCAATAAGGTATATGAGTTTCTATATCTGACATGAAGTACTGGAAAAAGCCAGACGGGGGTGCCAACACATTAAAATTACATTTAGAAAAAAAAAACATTTACAAGAAAAGATTTGCACTTAAAACGCTATTGGTAATTATGTTTTGTTTAATTACGGAAAAAATAAAGCTTATACAAACTCTGACCCTCTGATTTGTTCTCAAATGTAAATAATTATTTAATGGGAGATGATGACTTCACTTGATATTCTCACACAGTGATCATTGTGATGAGTGGGCTGAGCTTCTTTCCCCGAAATGCCCAAATATTAGTTGATAGCTGGTGATGTGGTGCCAGTGATACTGCGGGGCATCTTGTGCGCATGCGCGAAACGTCAGCGGTGGATGTATGCGGCTGGAGGAGGAGGAGGAGGATGGGACGCTGCTGATGCTGATGCGAGAGCTTTCGGCGTCTGCGATCCGAACACCGATGGACTGATTCCTTTCACGATGGAGTACCGTGACCTCRCTTCACATTCTAGTCGTTTCCTCGTGATTTTGAACGCGGACTGACGAGACAGGTGAGACCGTGAGACGAGGACGGCGGAGGAATCCGAGGAGGAAAGGTTTCGACTCGTCACTCTCTTCTGGCCTGTCTAGTTTCGTCCTGGACACAGGTGGATTGACGCTGGAAAAAAACAGAGGAGAAAAAAAACCGAAGAAATTACGCTGTGCTGCGAAAAGACATCTATTTATCTTCATTTTAATAAAGAGAGCTAGCATTTTGTTTAATTTAATTTGGCGGAAAAAAGCTGAATCGTTGGCCGAGTTGGAGGCTAATTTGTAGCTAGTCGGTTAGCCGCTTCCTCCACCAATGGCCACGGAGAAGGGAGGAGCTAACGTTCGTTGCTAACACAAAATAAAAGAGGCTAGGACAGATACATGTGCTTTCCCGCTTTTGTATTGATGTTGTAAACCCTGCACCTAGAGGTTATTTGATGTTTGATTACAGCTGTAGACGAGATTAGTCATTCGGCTAAGAAAGCTAATGTTGACAAACACCCGTAAGTAACGTAACGAGTTAATTCGTCTCAAATTGTAAAGGGGTCTCGTGCCATTAAACGCTGCGTCGCTTCAGGTGTGGGACTCACGTCGGCGTTCAAGCAGCTCGAGCCGAAGTGAAGCTTGTTGGCGGCRGATGTGCTGAACAAATTGGCGTCAACCAGCCATGACAGAAAAAAGACACAGTGTGAGTCAACGTGCAACTTAATCGGACCAAAAATGAACACGTTAGGTGACGTCTTAATAAAACTACTATTACTATTTTGTGTTACTTGCCAAACTGTAAGAACTGGCTCGTAGAAAGTTCTGCCACTTGTTTCTATCAGGACCAGAAAAGCATGGCGTTAAAGCCGAACAGCAGTGTTTTTAACTGCGGTCAGATAAAATGTTTTAGGCTTTCTAGAGTTGGTAAAGAGGACTAGCCTCAATGGAGCCGACAGTTGTGTCTGGCCCTTTGGGGCACACTCAGTGGGAGTCCGAGCAGCCATTTCCTCTGGGATTTCAGACGTCAAACAATGGAGGTGTGCTCTGTGCAACYATGAGTGGCCAGACGGGTTTGGATGATAAAGATGGAAGTTTCCCAAAAAGTGAGGAGGAAAACCTTTTTGCGGATGAGCCTTTTAAGCTTGATAACTTTATAAATATATCTTCTTTTTCTTGTGGGGATTTGCATTTTGAGGGAGGACAGCCTGTGGTTTCCCATGCTTCAGTCCACAGTACTCGTTTACAGGAATTGTCTTGCACAGAACAAAACGAAGGACTTGAGGGAATTAGTGACTGCACATTGTGGATGTTTTCTTCCGATTTCTCTGATGTGTCTGAGAAAACAACTGCTAGTAAGGAGCTGACTTTTACACAAAACTCCTCTCCTGAGGGCTCAGATGTCCTCAGTGGCCAGACTGACTTATTGAACATCAGCGTGCCATCTTCTCCAATTTCCAGGAGCGATACAGAGACTAAATTGGGGGATCCGTTTTTGCTAGTAGATTTCTCGGACGAACTTCCTTGTCTCACGCAGGAATCCACGAGTGAGCTAAACCTACAGGGTGTTACTGAGGAGCAGGCTGGTCCCCCTCCCTTACAGACTGTGTCACCTGAAACTGGAGACAAAGGTTTATTCCCTGATCAAGTGACTGCTCTGCCTATAACCTGTAGCACTTCGGTGCAAGGTTTACCTGAGAACTGCCAGCCGTGTAGCCACATCAGCACACTGCAAGAGCATTTCGAAGGATCCGTGCCTTTGTTGGATTTGGACGTTCCAGATTTTGACAGTAGCTTATGCCCTGCCATTCTTGTGTCTGAAGTCTGCTCAGGTACTCAGTCAGAGGTGGCAAATGCAGAAGCCGCTTTAATTAGAAATCTTCCTCAGGAGGAGATAASTGAGAATGACTCACTTGCTCTGAGTTTGCCAGACGAACCCTCTCTCCTGATACTGCCGCTGACTCAAGATGCCTGCTGTCACGATGATCTCACCAGTGAGAGGAACTCTGTGGAGATCATTTCTGAGGATCTGATAGATGATAAGATTTGTGTCGAAACCAGCAATCAGGAAAACGGGGAGATGGCTCTGGATCTGTGCTTGACTRTTGAAGAAGTCCATGATGATGATGCGTCTTGGGACTTAAAACCACACGAGGATTTAAAAACAGGAAGTGCTTTCAGTCCGGGAGCTGAACAAAGGGAATTGACAGACTTTAACCAACTTGAGGATTCAGACCATCATGAAGTGGCTTCTTTTGATTTTTCAGTTCAGGACGTTAACATTTCTTGTCCAGAAACTGGATGGACTAGTGAGCAGACTGTGGAGACCATTTCCTCCTCAAMGATGGTGGGAGACGACTCCCTGCCAGTGGTCTCAGCTGTAAATACAATAGAAGAGGATGTGTCTCCTCTGAAAGCCGTATTTGATGCTTTGGACCAAGATGGAGATGGTTTCGTTCGTATTGAGGAGTTTATGGAGTTTGCAGCTGCGTATGGGGCCGATCAGGTGAGATGCCTTGTCTTTGTGCTCTTTTCCTCTCATAAGGGCCTCCTCTGGACTGTGCATGCTGAGTGAAACTCYATGTAAAATGATCCATGTCTCCATTTATTATTGATTTTCTGTCTGACTCTAAAACTAACACTGCTAGAAGCTTGTTTAATTCAGTCACTTGAAATTCATCCACTAATTTTATTCCTTTCAATGTTTTAGGTTTTGCAGGATCCTACCATTTTAAGCCATTAACCCATTTAATTCTTAGTGGCAAAAGCTAAATACTTAATGWAGAGATTAGAACAAAGTAAATTCTTCCTGTAAGCACCGGGTCCTAATTTTATTATTTAAATGAATTTCATTGGGATTATAAAAGAGCAACGTATTAAATCCATGCCTGGATTAGTATGTCATTCATCTGTTGGTGTGTGTTCAAGAGTTAGGATCTGGGTTAGCAATTAGATAAATCTGTCAACCATATTGTCTGGCATTAATTCAGCCAGGCCTGGATCTCATCCATATGTTCAATGAGAGAGATTCATCTCTTCATTTATATATCCCGTGGTTTGGAATCATCTCTTGTGGCATGACTGTTGCTCCWCCCATGTCCCTCACTTTTCTGTTGTCAGCAGGAGGCCATGTTCTTATTTTTGTAACAAATTGATAGTTGCAACTACTTTTATTACAGTATGTACTTTTTGGCTTTGACTTCAGTTAAAAATTGAAACCTTTGACAGAGGTCACTTTTTTTTACAGCAGAAGCTCGTTTCTGGGTGCTTACGTTTTATACCAATCACTGAGGTTCAGCAACACAATCACATCCTTGCAAATACCACAATGCATGTAAGCAATGACACAACTGTTAGGTGTTTCAGTAAAAATAATCTTTTAAATTATTACATTTCTCTATTAGTAGCTTTTAAACTCTAATGCATTAGCTTAAATAATTCAGGTAAAAATTGTTTGAGATTTTAAAATAGTTTTATTTGTACAGTCTATTTGTGTTGCACATTTTATTTACTTGTTATTCGTAGAATCTTGATTTCWCTTTGACATTGAAGATTCTTTTGAAAGGGGTGTGGGGTATTATGCAAAATCACCTTTTTTTTTAGCTTAATATGTTGTCATTCCCTCATCAAAAACATACCCAAAGTGYTGCTTTGACTCATTCGTGCATCCTTAAATCTCTTGTGGAAACGTGGAGCTGCCTAAATTCTTGCTGGTACAAAACACCTCCTATTTACACAAAGCTCCTCCCTGGAGCTCGGTCTGCAGCCRAGCTACCACCTCCCAGAGCACCCCCTCCCACGAAGCACTGCTGTGAAGATGTGCTGCAGTGGGAGTGTCCGAAATGGTAAAGAGCGGAGGCCAATTTCAAGGCGTTTAGATAGGCTATGATGCAAAGTCAGATTTAATTGTAAAATACACAGAATTTTCATGACAACTGAAGATTTCAATTCAATTTTTCAATTTCAAACTTGTTTCATTCCATAAAAAACAAAATTCTATGTACAATAAAAAAAGAAAATACAAATAAAATGAAATGAAAGGTGGCAGAGAGAAGAAAAAAATCATATCTACACCCTTTTTTCTCAAGTATAAATTCAAACTATAATAATCTTCAGTTAACAAAACAAAACATTGAATCCTTCTAGAACAACAAATTGAATGGCTACATATTAAACCATTTCATATTAAGATAACAGAATTACTTGATTGTTGTATAGAATTTAAATGTGTCTAGAAAATACATAATAAACCCATTTTAAATTGTAAAGAAGGCCAATTTAAATTTTATTGACTTAATGCTGTCATAAATCAAAGTATAAAAACATATGGGTGAATACTTTATATTTTTTATAGGCACTGTAGTTGTAAATTTTAGAGTGCAAGAGATGTCTTTTTWCACCTACATAGGAGCTTTCCTTATGACAGAAAATGGCTGAAACTGCAGCCCAGAATATTCAGGTCTAACAACCACGCAGATGACAAATACTTCATCGCTCACTGGTTGAAACAGTTAGATTCAGTGAGACTTTATAAATGTTATTGCGTTCTCACAATTTTGAATTGCCATCTAGTCTCCAACGATCTCAACCCATTTAAATGCTAACTTTAACAAGCTCATCCTATCCAGTTTTTACTTGTTTTCCAAAACTTTGTTGCTTTTTCTTTACAATAATAAGTCAACTATTACTTACAGTTTATTTAGGAAGCTCTAAGCTTTGCAGTTTTTGAGCAGCATAAGCTCTGGCTGATGCTCCACACATGCATCATGCACGTTGCTGCCTCACTAATGCTTTTAATCCCTCCTCTCCCAGTTCAAAGCGCTTGTGATGCCCCTGATTTGTCCCATGTCTAGTCATAGGTATCTGTGGCTCCCCAACCTGAGAACTGTAAAYGATTAAGAGAAAACACATTTTCCAGTGTCAGAGAGGATCTTTGCTTATTTGCTGTCCAACAACAACTGATCATAAACTTGTTTTTAGGAATGAAAGAACAAAAAAAATTGTTTGTCAATGTAAATCAGTTACAAAATGTGCAGAGGAATGCTGGAGGTTTAACAATTCAGTGAGTTTTCTTTTTACCAGATGTGCTCTATTATTCTGTTAACATTGGTTTCTGGTAGGGGTTGACTACTACTTACAAGTTTTTTTTGTTTTTTTTTTGGTGGGGGGCCTCTTCATCTTATTGGGTGAGAGAATAAATAATTAACAAGACTAAGGACTGATTTCTTGTTCTCACTGTTTTCTGCCTTTCACCCTTGCAGAGAACCKTTTAAATTTCCATTTGGTCATCATCTGAGAGAAGGCAAGAAACAAAACATGCTTGCTTTTTTCTACATTTTCATTTATAGGAAAAAAACCTGAAAGTATACAGACCCGTTGTCAGTAATTGTAGAATTTTTTTCTAATAAATGTAGCCTTTGAATGGATTTKGATCTCGTTTTTCATACACAAGAGTCTGTAAGTCTCATCTAACAAGGTTACATGCATCTTGATTGCACCTTTGGCGAGACAGCAAATGTTTGACTCCACTGATATCAGTTGGAGTACATATGAACGCACTTTTCATATTTGGGCAAGCTTTGCCCTGATATATCCTTGTATTACAGTAATCTGGAGATAAACACAGTTTGAATAACCTTCATGCCTGAGCAAATCYGATCCACAAAATTATACTTTGGGCAAAGGAGGTAAAAAACATTTAAGCATGCGGTTGAGAAAATTACAGAAACAGAAAACCACTGATGCTTGAACATCCATAAAACAATTAGAGATGAGGTTTAAAAGCTAGACCCTGGTGTTAGGAGTTTTAGGTAAACTTATAGAAAGCCTTTTTGGTAATTTAGACAAAATCTTGTGCATAATTGTCCCTGATAAACCTTTTTTACAATATACATTTTGTGATTATTTTTTTTTTGTTTTAATGCTGCACTATTTAAGTCATGAGGTAGGATTTGCATTCTTGCTCTCCTTTACCTCTGAAAATTTCCCAGCAGGAAAGTATTCATGTGGTATTTGCATAAATGTCAGCTGGCACTTGTATGCTGAGCATGCAAATGCTTCCTCTAGAATTATTTTTGAATGTGATAGGGACCATATTTATTCTACCATGCTGCGTTTATTTGAATATTCTTATTAAAATGTAGACACTTTCAGGGTTCACCTACATTAAAAATGCCTTTTGAAAAACCGAACATTCTGCGTGCAGATAAGTTAGATAATTCACTCCCCTGAACTCCCATCCCATAAACAGGCTATTTAATCATCCACACATCCATTTTCTTTACACGTTTTTTGTTCTTTCTGGGTGAGAGGAAAGCTGGTCCTCATCTCCAGCAGTCACTGAGCGAGACACAGGGTTGCAAGTCCATCACAGGGCAACATAAACACAAACCAGACACACAACTGGTGTCACATTCATTCACATCTAAGAGACAATTTAGAGTTACCATTGAACCTAGCATGAATGAATTTGTTCTGTGGGAGGAAACCAAGAGTACCCGGAGAAAAGCCACATGCTCATGGGGAGAACATGCAACTCCACCCAAATGCAGGAGGTGATCCTGTGATCTCGCTGAGAGTCAATAGCTCTAACCACTGTGCCGCCCTGCTATTTAATTATGTTTCTATTCAATTATGATTCTATTTAATTATGATTCTGAAAGCTGCCTCTTCTTTCCCTTATTTTTCTGGGTGAGTTGACGCTCTCTGGAGAAAATCTGTGATGTTTTTTTTTCTTCTTTAGCTTCTGTTTGTGTGAAGTAAACTCATCTAATGGACTGCAGTTGAGCTGAAGAACAGATCATGGCTTGCTGCCATTCAGTTATTTTAAAACTTATTTTAAATGTGTATCAACGTAGTGCATTTAGCTACTAAAAATGCCCTTCTGTCCTCCTGTCACTCTTTGGTTTTAACCCTGACCCTTTACTAAACTGAACTACTTTGTGACCCAACTTTGGCCAGCCTCTACCTCCCCTCACCCCCCTGCTTTTGTGTTCTGCACCACTAATCCACAATGGAATGTCCCATGGTCTAAAACATCCTCGCTCATGAGCTCACTTTTGAATTTGTCTTTTTTTCCCCCTTTTGCTTCACTTTTGCCACCACTATAGGCTTATGATTATGGTAGTCAAAGGTTTTGTTTTAGAATGTTTGTGAAATCCCCTTTGAAGAAGACCGACACTAAGAGGTATTCTTCTTGGTAGGGTTATGCTCGGCAGTGGTCTATGTGGGGGCGGTCAGGCGTGCCTCGGCATTGATTAGAAACGAATACAGGAAACAGAAAAACCACAGCGCCTTTCACTGCTCTGCTACACAATGGAACTGACAGTTGCATTGGGGCTTACTTTTTAAATTTCTTTGTGGCTGAACTTTTAACGTGCACGAGACTCTGAAATTTAAAAAGATATATGATGCACAAAAACCTCTTCAAATATGCCACCTACAGTTTTAAGTGCCAGCCAGAGTGAYTGTCAACAGTTGAAGAAATCTAAAGGAGTACTAAAAATAAATGATTTGAGAATTAAACAACTTTTCAAAATGAATCTATACTCAATTTTTTCATGTTTAAAAACTGGCTTCTTTTGACACAAGCAAACTTGTTTTTTTTTTGGTAGCACTTTGAAAGACAGGAAAAAAGACAGATATAATTGAGAAAAATTCAGTAAATGCAYAAATTCTTAGTTTTTGAGGAACACGTGGACACTTAACTTTTAAGAATGGAACCTTTTAATATGCTGAGTTCTATTTGATCAGCTGTGCAAGAGCATTCTCAGTTCTACTAAAATCACTGCTCACTTCTGTAGTTTTTAGGTTAGAGCTAGAAATAGCCAACAGGCTTCTGCTCACAAGATCTCAGGGGCTGCTGTAGCATATGAACGAGCCAAATGTAGGCCAATGGTTGCTTCCACAATATGGTAGCTTCAAACCTTTGTTTGACAGCCAGCACAGTTGTAAATTTATTAGTGAACTGATGCTACGTTCACACCGAACACGTTTTGAGCGGCCAAAAAGCGCAAAACGCCTCTCGTTGGACGCACTATTTTCAGAACGAAGAACGCACTAGTGTTCAGACCAGAACAAGCGGCAGCAGCGGGGTGTGGGAGGAGCGTGTCCTCGGCGGGTGAAATAAAGATAAAATAAAAGAAAATGGCTTTGATTTATTTACTAAAAAGCAAGCGAACGTTGCGCACGGCAGATAATTAACTCACCAGATGATTCAGAGGCGATTTGTTCGGTAGGGTTGGGCATAATCGTATCGTGTGCGATTAATCGTCAGAAAAACAATCAATTATTTTTTGACACTTGACGATTAATACGATTAATGCCACCAGATAGACTGACTGGATATTTCTCCAGTCAGTCCACTTGATGCTCCTCTCCGCTTTAAATATGACGAACATTAAAAAAAAAGTTGTGTAATTTATTTATCTATCAACACAATTTAAAATTTGATATACAGCCTGAAGTCTGTAATTTTGACACAATTTGGAACAGATTTTTCCAAAAAGCAAATCTTTCCCGCTAAATTGGACATGTGACTAGGACATAAGGATGTCCAGGGACTCCAGGGGATTAATCGTCAAATTAATCGTTATCGGCTAAATACCACAATTAATCGTGATTAATTTTTATTGCCAATATTGCCCAACCCTATTGTTCGGTTAGTTTCGTCACTCCAGAAGCTGCCAGCTGATGGACTTTTTTTTGGTCCCGAGCAGCTGATCCACATCGGTGCTGACATATCCTGCCAGAAAATCCAACTGCACACGGTCGATTTCAGGTAAAGATCTCCAGTCCGCCTGTTATGGTTTTCAGTGGGAGACGCGTCGAGCGGCGAACAGTTCAGATATTTGAACACTGGCGGCGGCTTCCGCAGCGCCGCATGCGCGGAAAACGCTCTGCGCTCCTTCCGCCTTCCTTGCGCGCCGCCCAAAACGTACATGACGCAACGCAYGACCCCTAGAGGCGCGTCYTCATAGACTTTGCATGTGAATCGGCCACTCCTGCCGCTCAAAACGCGCTCGGTGTGAACGTAGCATCACTCAGTCTGAGTGAGGAAACACAATTGAGCGCCAGTGCTTTCCCACTAAAAATAACAGGCATGTAAAAATGTCATAGGAACATTAGAATTAATTCCCTGCTCACACCGCAGTATTTCCACCTCACCCTGTAGAGGTGTTTTTGAGGCGCTGCATGGAACAAAACTATTTCCTGTAAACTGATTCTCCACTGTGAGGTAGAAAACTGAAAGCTATGCTCAGAAGTTAACCACTGACCTTTTATTCAACTCTTAAAATATTTTTACTAAGGTTTTTTTTTCTACTTTATGGAAAGGTATCACAGCCGAGGTGAGAGTTGGACAGGGCTTGATGTCACTGTAAGGCTAAATGTCTCATGCACCACCATTCAGTGAGATCTTGCACTTTTGTATAGCTGGGTTTGACTAATTTTGGTGACCTTAGGATCACATCTCTGCTTTTAGCGGGTGATGTGGTCCTATTGGCTTCATCAGATCATGATCTCCAGCTCTCACTGGAGCRGTTCACAGCCAAGTGTGAAGTGGCCGGGATGAGGATCAGTGCCTCCAAATCTGAGACCATGGTCTTGAGCCGGAAAAGGGCCTTCTCTGGGTCGGGGAGGGGATCCCCCYCCAAGTTCACGAATGAGGGAAGAATGGAGCGGGAGATTGACAGGTGGATTGGTGCTGCGTCTGCAGTGATGCGGGCGCTGTACCGGTCTGTCATGGTGAAGCTTTACCGGTCGGTCTACATTCCTACCTTCATCTATGGTCACGATCTTTGGGTAGTGACCAAAAGACTGAGATTGCGGATACAAGCGGCCAAAATGAGTTTCCTTCGCAGGGTGTCTGGACTCTTCCTTAGAGATAGGGTTAGAAGCTCGGTCATCCGGGAGGGACTCAGAGTAGAGCCGCTGCTCCTCCATGTCGAGAGGAGCCAGTTGAGGTGGTTCATCTGGTTAGGATGCCTCCTGGACGCTTCCCTGGTGAGGTGTTCCAGGCACATCCCACTGGGTGGAGACCCAGAGGTAGGCCCAGGACACGCTGGAGGGACTATGTTTCTCGGCTGGCCTGGGAATGCCTTGGGATTCCCCCGGATGAGCTGGCCCAAGTGACTGGGGAGAGGGAAGTCTGGGTCTCTCTACTTAGGGTGCTGCCCTCGCGACCCGACTCTGCATAAGAGGAAGAAAATGGACGGATGGGTTTGATTAATCAAGCTTAGGTAATAAGCCACAGTAGTTGTTTGAAGACAGTTTATTAGGATTTGCAGCATGTTGAGTCTTCTCAGCGCTGCTAARGAGATCAACTTTGTTTTCATATATAACTGGTATGAACAGAGAGAAGCCACATAAGGAAGAAAACGTTGATCATTTGCTTATTTTTTCAAGGAAGTAAGCTAAAATCTCTGACTCATCTGCTTCATTCCTACTTAATTTTAGTGATATACACTGGACATYTAGATGTATTCTTTAAGATGGCATGTTGTTATTTCTACCACAACAAATCTACAGTAATGCTTAGTGCAGAAGTAGTTTTGCAGACATGGATTAATGTCTCATTTCCAGGTAAAGCCTTTGGGAGGTTTTATTATTCCCACATACATACAAGAAATAAGTACAGGATTGGTTGCCAGGCTACTGAGGGAAGGAAGACGCAGCATGTAGTTGCACTTATGTAACCTATTTTTTTAAAGCTTCTGTGCACAACAGGCTGTATTTCTTCGTGCTATGAATTTAACTGAACATTTGTGTTTTTGGTGAGATTAGATATCCCATAAAACCTTTTCCTTAAATACGTGTTAATATCATGGCAACAAGTATGTGTTGGAAGATCAGAGCCTGCATAGAAAACTTTTAGTGCCATTTCTTTCATTGCTTTTCTTGTTGTAATTCAATTAGTTTAAAGACTGTACACTTTGTTCTGTGTAAAGTCACAGTAAATCTGTTGTTGCTCAGAGTCCAATACATTTAAGCACTTGATRTCTGTAAAATTAGATTTTCTTCTGAAAGTCACAAGTGTTTTATTGGTGACTTTCTGCTCTGTAATCAGAATATATTGCCTTGTTAGCAGTTTTGTTGTTGGTTTTATTTTCTTACCATGGCTTGTATTCTGGAAAAATACTAAGGTTTTTTTTTTTTTTGAAATGTTCTTTTGCAGTGAAGTCACAATTCAAACACTGGTCAATTTACTAGCTGAAAATGTCCTCTTACACCATTTCTTACATCATCTCAAAGCAACTACACAGGGGAAATGGTGGCTTTGTGAGTTTATTTTTATCATTGCCATGGCAATGCTAGTTTTGATGGTGTTATTTCTTCCAGGTGAAGGACTTGACAAAGTTTTTGGATCCCAGTGGTCTTGGAGTCATCAGTTTTGGAGACTTCCATCGTGGCATTTCTGCAATTAGCAATGGAGGTGAGTTTAATGCTTCTCTTTGTTTTTTAGGAACTTTTTATTTCTCCTTTGTTTTACCCTCACCATGACCTAATATAGTTTCACAGACTGAGACCTGGATATTTGGATACGTAGCTAGTATTTTGACACTTAAATATTTCTAAGTAATTTGTGATGAATATAAATTAGAATATTCTTGTTTGTATTTTTTGTATGCAGCTGTGTACAGCACTCACTGGGTGTGTGGGTGTTTCAAAATGTTCTTTTGCTGTTGAGAGCATGACAAAGCTATCTCAACAGTACAACTGATGCCTCAGTCTATCCATCCTATTGATTTCTGTGACTCCTTCCCAAGGCTTTTTGGGTTACTCAGCTCTGGTTACTCAGCTCATTAATAACTTATTCGGTCAAAAGCATGAAACGCACACACATGGGCTGACTGGGGAGCTTTCAAAGCAGGAGTGGTGGAGATGAGGTTTGGGGTCGGGTTTCCTATTCGCTTTAATTATTTACTGTCATGTCCTCTTTCTGCCTTGTTTCAGACTTGTCTCCTCCCAGTTGTCATTGTATTTGTAAAAATCACAGTGAAAGCACGAGACATTCTTGACTTTCATATTTAGACAATATCATTTACCTAATAAAAACGGTATCTAAAAGGAGTTGGTTTTCAGTGGCATATGATCTCCTCATCTCGTCACTTCTGTTTTAATACAACCAGAAATTCAGGATTTTAAAATTCTGCTATGAGGTCTTTTTTCAGTGTTTGTATTTTACAGGCAGTCTGGGCCAATGCAAGGACTATCAAGCACCATATGTACTTTTTTATTCTTAAATAGTTTAGCTGACGCACGTATGAATCTAAGATTTCACTTTTGTGATTTTAGCTGACCATCTTTGTCCCATGTTGCTCTTTAGCCGTCTTTGGTATTTTGATTGAGTTTGGAATTTAATGACTCTTACTTTTCTTTTTCTGGAAAACAGGTTTCCATCACTACTGTAGCTTATGTTTTTTTATACACTTGCTGTAAAATTCAAATATTCTTTTTATTTATTTATTTATTTATTTATTTTTATTTTTTGTTACTTCCAGCCTAGCAATTTATCAGTTGATCTACCAGATCGTTTTACAACTATTGTGATGTGAAAAGAAGGCAGAACCTGCTGTACCTGCTTAGGAATTTAGTTTCAGTGTCAGGCTTATTGCAATCCCCCTTTTCCTCAATTTAGTTTCTGACCCAGTTGYCAAAAGTTTACTGTTAACATAAAGACATGTCTGCAGGCTGTAGAAATGCTGTACACTCTATAGTGGCTCTGGTATGTCCTGAACAACAAAACTGGGTGGAGCGTATGACAGGAGGCTGCAGGTGTTCAGGAGAAAACAGCTTTTTGATGCCTATTACAGTTTACCTGCCCATGAGTGTCTTTGTGGCTCAAAAAGCAAAGGGTTACACAACTCCCAGGGCACCAAACCCTTGGCTTTGCTGGAATTATTTTGTTCTCTCCTCTCAGCAGGATGCTATTCACTGCTCTGTTTACTAGATACAAGAGCCGCAACGGCTGATGGGACTTTCGATGGTGCATCTCAGGTTACACTGCTGGTCTGCAGATACTTCCAGTAGAAAGCCTTTATTGATGAAAATAAATGTGATCTGGGCTTTCAGCAGATTTATACTGCTGGACTCTCCAGTTGTGTTGAAATGTGGGTGTAAAAGTGCCACAGTGTTTACTGTCACGTTTTTCTTAGACTGCTGACTAAAACATGCTWACGTAGTGCAGTTAGAGCTCAGTGTATTAAATGAGCTTTTTGCGAACGCATTGAAAAGAGAAAATGTTTTTTTTTTGCCAATCAAACGTGCTTCTGGGATGACGTTTACAAAGGTTACCACTTTATTGTTAAGTAGGGTGAATTGTTAACCATTGTCCAAGAAACTGATGGCATTGCTGCAGTTTTTTTACTTTATTTATTTTTTATCCAAGTTAAAATAAATCAACCTTTGTTGGAGGCTTTGATATTTATTAAAACTATTTTTACTCAACATTTTGTTGTTTCTTTTATTTGTTTTTTTAACTTAACCTTTATTCATCCAGGTAAACGGTTTGAGAACCACTTCTCATTGACATACGTGACCTGGCATTTTGCAATTTTTTTTCTCAGGTTCTAACATTAAATTTTCTCAGATTCACATTTCCTCAAATTCATTTGTACATTTGTTTTTAATTCATAACATATGATTTTTTGCATAGATAAAATAAAAAGTTATTTTTTAAATGACGTATGTACATGTGTAATGAAAAGAAGAGTTTAGCTGCACACTTCAAAGGCATCATTTTAATGTGGGACTTTTTACAGAACATTTTTGACCAGGCTTTTTATTACCTCTTGTTTTGTATAAATTAAATTTGTTTTTATCGATGTAACCAACTCTTAAGAGAAATAATTTTTGAGCACTTGAGACCGAGCATGAAGAAACTGAGATACATATTGAGTTTCTGTTGGCACAGTGACATCTGTTCTGTTTACTTCAGGTTTATGTTTGCAGAGTCTCTGTTACTGTTTGACTCTGTTTGTTCTGCTCACATTAAACCTGTTCCTGCTCTCATATTTCCAGGCCCTGAGCCACAGCTCTACAGTGTAAACTACAGTCCAGGGGATGGAGCTGTGGGCTGCCCTGAGGAATACGATGAGGTGAGATTCCAAACAAAAAAGCGAAGCCGCTCTTTTGTTTCTGTATATTTTTAAATTGCTATGCTTTCACTCTCTAATCACGCAAACAACAGAACAGCGTGAAGGCCACCAGCTGAACTCTCTGTGCACTCTTGACGTCTTCCCAGTGTAATTCACTGAGTGGCTTTCAGAACTATCATTACCTCTCTGGGAGTGCTCCACAGACTGAACACGCTGGTTTGGCTGACACAAAATAGCGTCTGGCATGCAAGGCTTTTTCGTATTCTTTGACAAATATCGAACAGGCTGGAATGTGCAGAAGTTCCTGAAAGTGTATAGACTGGTGTTTTTACAGTTGTGGTTGACATATTTGGAATTCCTCTCTCCTCTTGTSCACAAAACTTGTATATTTAACCACGAGTATTGCTGGCCTCTGCAGCAATAAAATGCTATTATGTGTCTTTTCAGTGTTAGATATTTGTTTTTAGGAGTTTCTGTGTATGTCAGCGCCCCCTCTTGTTTTGTTTTAGACCTGCAGGTGTTGATGTACATGAATATGCTCCAGTAAAAACACTGTTTTAAAAGCACTGTTTGTGCTTAAATATGTTGCATTAAAGAAAAGCTTAAGTTGCTCACTAAGAATTTAATTTATATGTATGTCTACAGATGTTGCAGCAAATGTATAACATCTACTTCTCTGTAGATAAAAAAAAATTAAGTTTTAATTTCAGTTTACTTGGATAAAAATATAAATATGAGCATAAAATAAATCTTTAAAATTGGATATTGGCACAACTAAAAGTGCAGCAAACCCTGGAAACTAGTTTTTACATTAAATATTCTCACTGCCTTGTTTGCCTTTTACTGGAACACATGAGAAGACTTTCTGAGAAGCTTTAGTTTTTCTTCATGTACACGCCACCACCTGTGTTTGTGGTCTTGTTTTTTTTACTTCCCTCCCGTAACTTTCTGGCAGAAAAGGGTTCCTYTCTCAATGGCGTAGCTGTTCTGTTGCTGTTTGCTTTCAAAACGAGCAAGGTGAGGGTGTCCAGCTGAATCCTGGCATAGGAGAGCCGAAAACACTTCACCCAGAAAAAAAAAAAATCCTTGTAGACACTTTTTCCTWCCGTGGCTGATTTTTCTCATTTTTATCTCTTTAAAATGTAAATCCTTATTGTATCATGGGTTTTCACATGATAATAACCAGTGCCTTTTGTTATCATTGTTTCAAAACACTGTGTTCTTTCTCTTCGGCGTTAACAGCATGTTTGTTTCCTGTTGGCACACAGACGGTTAAAGCAGGTTGTTCGAATGTATAGTCCTCTTTCACAGCTGCTGCAAGTCTGTAGGACATGTCCTAATGTTGTTGACAGAGGGACAGGAAGCGTARCTGCAGGAAAAATTAATGTTCAGCTGATCATGTGGCATTTTCGTCTAGAGCCTGAGAACTGACAGGAGCTGATTGAGCTTTACAGCTGACTCGTGTTACTCTTTAGACTTTGTCTCTGTCTCCGCCCCTTTGACCACCCAGTGAAGCTGAACAAGGTATCGCAGTAATTCCCATTTTACCGGCATAGTTTCTTTGTTAGAGGGAAAGTGAGTAGGCTTTAGTAAAAGTTATTAGTAAGTCTCTCATGGCAGGGCAGTAAAACTGGACAGAATGGTTTTGGATATGGTAAATATCCCTCTGGGTCCTGCTGCTGATACTTCATGCAGACTGGTACGTAATGCTTTGCAACATGACTCACTTATGTCACCTTTTTATTAGTTTACAGCCGTAAAACCTGAGGATGTGTGGCTAACTGTCTCCTAACTGCTTCAGGTGTTCTTTTCTTGTGGGAAAGAGTCAGTATTTTAGCATTTGATTTGGTGCAGACTTAATCTTTTTGTTTGAAACTTTTTTTTCGAGTCGAAGCTTTGCTTTCAAACTGTCTTCTGAAAGTGAAAACAACAGATTAGTCACTCTCTACATTTCATATTGAGCAGTGTTTTAAATTTCAGGCTTTTTTTCCCTCATGTTTTGAGCAACCACTGGTTTTTTAGTGTTTGCCTCAAATAAATGCCAAAGTTGATCCATTTTTCAGCCTTTGTAGACCCATGTTATTTAGGACTGTGTAAACATAGCTAAATTTGCAAATGATAAAATACTATTACCATAAGTTTCCACATTAGTATTGTAAATTATTCTGATTATGATGGATTTATGTGGCTGTTTGTTTTTTGTCATTGCAGCAGAATGAGGTAACAGATAGTGCCTACCTGGGCTCTGAGAGCACCTACAGTGAATGTGAAACCTTTACTGATGAAGACACCGGAGCTCTTGTACCTCCTGAGATGCATGAAGACGTGGAAACRGACAGTGGCATAGAAGCCACGCTGCACGATCCTGAAGATGGTGGAAACAGGTATTGCATGTGTTTAACTATGGCTTGTTTTTCTTGTTTTTCTTGTATACAAAGGTTAAGGTTCAGAATCCCTCCATCATAATGTGGTGAGGTCATTGCTGACTACAAAATTAACTAGAAGTTAGTAKTTTTTATTATTCATCCAAAAGGTAAGCTCTGTAGCTTCTCTGTTCTGAGTTTTCACACCGATCACATGATGACCAGTCACCTGCGTGACCGGTTCTGGATCACTTGGGCTCTATTTGGGTCACTGGGCAGATTAAATGGAGGCAGTAGACTGCCACCAATACAATGACATAATGCCTTTAACTCCTTGTGTACACCAATCTGTAGAAAGTTAGGTAAACATATTGGAGAGTGCACTTCTTCTCTCTGTAGCATATTTTCCATCTAATCTACAGTATACTTTTATTGTGATGATAAAGACTTRTATGATGACAGATGAACCACAGGGACATTCACTTCTGAGGATTTCTGACAAAGAAGTTGGCATATCTGCTTTGTAAAATAAAACATGTCCAGCTATCACAGCTCCYCTCCACACCAGCTCTACCAGGAGACAGAAATGCAGAAGTTGAGTTTTTTTAAGTTGGATTCTATGGAATTTACTACCTGCTGCAGACTAGACTCCTCTTTCTTCACATGAATGCTCTTGCTGATAGTCTTTTGGCCAAACGTGCACAGATATTCAGCACTCTGTATCTGCTGACTGAGTGACCTGTCCTTCCGGCTTCATGACAGATCGGAGTGGTCTGCTTGACATGGAAGCATTCAGACTTCCCAATCCATGTGTGAGGCTTGAATTCCAGGAAGTGTTGATTTAGCTTTTTTTTTGTTTGTTTCCCCTTTTCCCATTTAGGTTTGCTTTGGCCAAGACTAGTATAATTATTTTATACCTCCTTTACTTACTCACTCTATTATTCTGCTGCGTCTGGAGTTTAACTCTTGTACTGTATGACTCTGTGACCTTGACATGCTCTGATTYCAAGTGTCTGTTTACAAAACACTGTGTTTCGTTTGCTAGAAAGTMCAGGCTTTTCATTTTATCATTACCTTCATCAATTACAACAAAGAMCAGTGTTGGTGAAAGCTTTTCTTAAACCTTCAAGTTAGGGTTGATGATCGACACTAAATGGTCATTATTGATGAAACTGAGGTTCTACAACATGTCCTGATCAGCTGTGTTGACCCAAAAAAGATGCTGCACCAAATGAGGTATTAAGAATAGGAGTATATACACTGAGCAGCAGATTAGGAATCTAACAGGATTAGTCCCTCCTCCTGCATCTGTCCCCAAACACACTTKGCTCCTGAACAGTCAGCAGGACTGTCTGTCAGTTGTTGCTGAGCCTCAAATCTGATTAAGACGATCACAKTCAACCTGCTACTGGTACAGCCTCAATTCTTTGGGGTAGCAGTGGTGAATGGTGGCTCGTTAGAAACTCGGTTCTTTCTTTTCTTTTCTTTYYYCCYCYCCAAACTGGAGAGTACAGGTTTTGATTTCAATTGGTGTACCCTGTAAAACTTCAGGATTCCACTCTGGTTGTCAGGAGTTTTAACTCCAGTTGCCCCGAGGCTTTCACGCCAGGGCAGTGGAGGGCGTTTAAAGATGCGTTCTCTTTCTTCACCATCCCTAAATGTGAGGGACCTCGGTAAAAGGCCATGTTATAAAAGACAGGGTAAAGGGTAAGTGCCTGTAAAGTTAACTGCTACTATTGAAAATATAAAACCTTTTTTTTCCCCGTCATACTAAAAAGCTGAGGTTGAATCATTGCTTTTATAAACGAGATTAAAGAGCTTTTTTTTTTTGGCATTTGATTGTTATATCAGGGAGGTTATTTCAGTAATGGCATTACTCATGTTTAAAAATGTGAGCAATATGCTCATCTGCTGAGCAAGCGTGCTCTCTCCCCCTTTTTTTTTTTTTTTTTTCAAGTTAGACATCCTCATCCTGTGGACAACAGGAAGGGCAACCCTTTGAACTTTTTGTTAGACAAAGACCATGAAATTCAAATTTTTTTTTTCAAATTCATCTCAAAGTTATGCCATGACACCAACCCACAAGTAGCTGCTCATTTGTGTGGTTAAACTAGTGAGAGACAAACTTTTGAGTCTTTTCTCCATTTTAGCAGCTCTTTGAAATGTCCTTAATGTTGYCTTCATGGTTTAACATTAGAGGTAAAGCGTTAGACATGCTTCAGCTAAAGCAGCCTTTGGGATTAATGTGAATTAACAGATTACCTTAGAGAAAAGGTTGAACTTGTCTAGATTGATGCTCTTCAGGGGTAAAATGAACGGTGCCTGTTTGAGATTTTAACTAACCCACCTACTCATTTTTAAACTTCTGTTTCTTGATTAGTTTTACTGTAGTTATAGATTTTATATTCATAATTATGTGACTGTTTATACCAGGGGTCTGCAACCAGT
>NW_013952450.1:1348956-1351127 GCF_001266775.1 Austrofundulus limnaeus
TGCTTGAAGCGCGTCCACCATAGACTTTGCATGTAAACCTGAGGCTCCTGATGCTGAAATCGCGTTTGGTGTGAACGCACCATAAAGGTTGCAGACCCCTGGYTTATACTTACGTAAGTGTTGTTTTTAGCCACTCAGAACCCTGGAAATGACCTCCTGTTTGAGAGTTGGACAAAAACTTAACTGTATTGTTTTTAGCACACTTGCTAACACAATCACACATGCCCCTCAGGTTTTCCCTGAACTCTGAGCTCCACAACCACTCCCTGGTGACTGTGATCGGTGGAGAGGAGGARCACTTTGAGGACTTTGGAGAAAGCAACACGTCCGAGCTGCTGCTGGAGTCCAGYGTGGAGGGCTCTGTGGTAGAGGGGGACTCCCTCCTCACACAGACCCCTGAGCAGGTCAATGGCTCTTCACTTCTTTCTCCCAGGTATGAACTTCACAATTAATCTTTCACTGCCAATATTTTATGAAAACTTCAATTTTTTGCATAATGTTCCAAGATCTGTAGGATTAGAAAGATTATTTTTAAGGAAAAATGCAGAAGTAGAACTAAGAATGTGTTCCTTCGACTTCTGTAATTATCTGTCCTTTTTCATAAGAGGTGTGACACTGTTGCATTCTCAGCTGCACTATCTCACCTTAGATGCTTTTCTTAACATTCTTCAGAGGATCCCGAGGTCTAATGTTGATAAAAATCTATCTGGAGACGTTCCTCTCTCTCCTGTCTGCCGCCTGTTTTTGGCCAAGGGCAAGATGAGAAAAAAAGAAAATATTTGGAGGTCTTCCATCAGTTCGAAAATGTCTATATGTAGCTGAGCCTGTTAGGGATGTTCAGTCCTAGTTTGAGTCATAGATTTACCAGTCAGCCAGAGTTACAGGTGACATCTGTTGCGTTCTGGGACAGACAGAAGTGGACATCGAGTTCAGACATCTTGAGAGGGCTTTGTCACTTCTGTTACACAGATACAAGCTGACTGTCATGTGTCAGCTGCAAACAAAAACATCTCATTCTGTTTGAATTTAGTATTTTCTGCTCAGTTTTTCCCTCTGTCTATGTTGTTCTTCAGACTTTAAGCCATAGCATAATTCCCACTTCCCGCTTGTTTCTTCTTTTTAGATTTGTCTTGCCAGGAGTCTATTTTAAGTTAGCAGCTTAGTTTTTGTTATATATTAGCAGTATGTAAATAAGCCAGTTTAAACTATTACACTTTTACTGCCTCTGTTGTTTTCTGTTGTTTGTAGAACTCATTGCTCTCATCAGAGAACAGGACTAAAACATCTAGATGGGTGGATACTTTTATTTATCAAATTTCTGTAATAAATATGAATGCAGTTTTAGACAGATAACATTGATAACATAATACAAAAAAATCATGGTGCTGAGATGAACAGTTAAAATATTCATATGTGAAATAACAGGAAGTGATGCCAAAGGGGWATATCTGCATGTAAACAGAGCTTTGCTATAATGTAAAGACTATTGAGAAGAATCTGAAAGAAATAAAGAAGACTCAGAGTTCAACTTCCTGTTTCACAGTGGCTGAGCTAAGTTCAAAAGAAAAATATGTAACAAAATGTGTAAAATCGTATATTATGCCAAGTATCTTAAAGACAAACATATTTTCTTTCGTATTTGAAGGATAGGCACGTCACAGGCCCTTTTAAGCTCATTAAATAATCTAAAATGCCTAATTATATAACAATTGTAACCAGTCACTTACTTTTTCTACTTTAAAGTAACCAAATAGATCCTCATTAGCAGGTTGTGTCGTGGCGATGGGAAGTGAAAAATCAAATGTTGAGTGAGAAACCTTTTCTAGCAACAGATTGTTGTTCTGTTTAGTTACCAGAAATGTTTAATAAAACAGCATTTAATAAACAAACTAGTCAAAAAATGCTATGTGGTTTAAGCTGTATTTATATACACACACCCCACAAAAAAAGGAAAGGAAAAAAAAAAATGCATCCCACGAACTTCACCCACTTGGTGTGAATGCGTCACTGTGTTTTGAGCCAGAGCTGTGCATGCAGCAGTGCTGCCTACACACACGCCCACATCTATCTACATGTTGAAGCACAGAAAACCCGTACAAACACTGGCTTACTTTTGTCACACACACACACACACACACACACACACACACACACACACACACACACACACA
>NW_013952450.1:1352303-1364813 GCF_001266775.1 Austrofundulus limnaeus
ACACACACACACACACACACATACATATACACACGTCGCTGTAGGCATCGTTTAGCAAAGTGTTCCTTTGCAGCTTTGGGAGAAAGTGACTCAGTGTGACTGTGTATGGCCATGAAGTGACCCTCGGTCCTGTCCTGCAAAGCAGTTTTATTTTCTGCCTACGTAAACACAAACCTGCCCGGTTTTCATTAATTCAGCACTGAACGGTCTGCTCAAAGTGTACAGACTCCCAACAGAGTTATAAACAATTATTTGTTGTTTTGCTTTGGGTTGGATCAGTTTCATCTGGACTTGTCTGTACTGTAGGTTTTCAAAGCTCATCCGAAAAGACAAAAGTGGTAAAAATATAAGCCACTGCTCACTTTTAATGTTATTAGAATACATCTTGCATCAACAGCGCAGCCTGCTTCACYTTACTGTTTCAAACTCCTCTGTGGATTTCACAAGAGCCTCCTGCACCCCACTTCCTTCTTGTCCATCACTCACCACAACTGCACCTTTTTTCCTCCTTGTCTTTTTTCTTTTCTTTTCTTCTCCCCTCTTTCCAGTGCACCTGCTTCTCTCCCTGACTGCTTTCAGAGCTTCCTCAGGGAGGAGGCGCTGGACTTTTTCTGTAGCCAGTGTCACAAACAAATAAGTCGCCTCGAAGATCTGTCCGCTCGCCTCAATTTCCTAGAGATGACTAGGTAACACGTCATGCACGGCCCCGCTCTGTTTACAAGCTGCCTGAATGTGTTTGCAGTGCTGATTAGATACAGTATCGCACGTTCTCACAATGTGTGCACGCTGCTGGTTTGCAAACATGCTGTGTGTTTTTGTTCGCTTGCAGTTCTAATGTGTGTCTGTCTTAAGCTTGTTTTGTTTGTTGTTGTCCTCCCAGAGTTCCTGGTTTTCCCTCCTCTGCCTTCTGTTTGTGTTTTTAGATGCAGTGTTAGCAGGTTTGTGTATTACGAGGGGGGGAGGGGGGAACATGACTTGTTATAGAGTTATCTCATTAGATTTTCACAGAACATGTCAGATTTAATTAAAATTGAATAAGTTTGAGTGATGATTGCTGTAGGTTATTTTTTATGTTTTGTATTAGGTTGTTGCGGAAAAGCCTTTTGAGAGTTGAACATTTCAAAGGACTTGTATTGAAACAGACTTGCTGATCTGGGATTAAAGACCATTAGCAGTATTACACAAACTTAGTAACTAATCGGCTTAAAACGATTTCCGATCGTGTTATTTAAGAGAAAAAACACCAGGGCACAATTTAGCACTACTTTATTTTTAATGAGAAGTTAAAAATGTGTAAGTTTCTATTAAAGGGATCCCTGATTAGTTGTAACATTAGACTTTATTTGATCAACATTTATTTTAACTGTAAAATAAAGACTAAAAATACTGTAGGCTGTTTAGTTTTGTAAATTTTTAAAAATATATTTTAACACGGATGGAGCCATTTTATTTACACGCAAAGCATTCTGGGTAAATGATGACATGAACTAGGTCATTGGTGTGAGGCTTCTAGGGAGCTGGATCCACCCTGAAGGTTAATCTTGGACAATATCTGATGATCGACTCTTTTAAATGAAACCAGAGAGCGTTGACAGAGAGGAGAAGGTAGAAATGACTCAGCCTGTGACTGAAAATATGGATGGAGGACAACAGAGCTGCTTCATGGAAGAAGAACCTCAGCTTAGCCTGTTAGCTTTAGCGTTAGCGCCAATGCTATATTGCCTTATATGTATTAGCTCGGCGCTAGAGTGACAAGCTAAACTGAGGTCCTCCATCCATATTTTCAGTTGCAGGCTGAGTCATTTTTGTGTTCCCCTCTCTGTCATGTGGATGGAGGACCTCAGTGATGAGAGGAGAATGTGTAGCGCTGAGCTAATACATATATATGGTGATAGCGTCGAGGCTAAAGCTAACAGACTAAGCTGAGGTTCTTCTTCCATGAAGCAGCTCTGTTGTCCTCCATCCATATTTTCAGTTACATGCTGAGTCATTTCTACCTTCTCCTCTCTGTCAACGCTCTCTGGTTTCATTTAAGAGTCGATCATCAGATATTGTCCAAGATTAACCTTCAGAGTGGATATAGCTCGCTAGCAGCCTCGCATCAATGACCTATCCAAACCATCATTTACCCAGAATGCTTTGCATGTAAATAAAATGGCCCCGTCCGTGTAACATATTTTTAAAATTTTAGTTTAAAAATGATAAAAGCTGAACATCCTACAGTATTTTTAGTCTTTATTTTACAGTTAAAATATATGTTTATTATATGTTTATTAAATAAAGTCTAATGTTACAACTAATCATGGATCCCTTTAACAATCTGTTGAGCCAAACTGATCCAACATCAGCTCTCTGTGGAGACAAAACACCTCTGTGTGTGTGTTAGACTGCTGTGTGTGTCCATTTCTTGTAGTTTCAATATAAATCTAAGACTTTGTTGGCTAGATAAACGTGACTCAGGTATTRAGGAGGAATACCAGGAGAGTCTCTCCTCGTCTCTTTTCTCTTCCTGATCCTTTTTCCTGTTCTTCTCCTGCAGTGCTGGGAAAAGGTTGTCCAGTAAGAAGGTGGCAAGGTACGTTCAAAACAAGACTTCTCGTTTTATTGGAAAGCACTTGAAATTCTTCTACAAATGGAAGTGTGTTTGAAATTAGATTTTTATGTTCTTTCTTCCACTCTGCACTCAGACACCTCCTGCAGAACAGCTCGATGACGCTGGACACCATGAGCGACTTGACGCGGGACATCCTGGAGCTGGCCGACAACGACATCACCGACAAGGTGGGCGAGCCGGCGTTTCCCCGAGCCGTCGGTTATCGCGGCGAAGAAGGTTTTCCAAAAGTGTCAGCTGTGACATGTCGACTTCTGCCTCCAGGTGCTGCTCCTCGAGCGTCGGGTGGCGGAGCTGGAGAAGGAGTCGGAGGCCTCGGGAGAGCAGCACGCACGGCTGCGCCAGGAGAACCTTCAGCTGGTGCACCGGGCCAACGCCCTGGAGGAGCAGCTGAAGGAGCAGGAGCTCCAAGCCGACGAGGAGCTCCAGCAGGAAACCCGGCGGCACAAAGAGGCTCTGAGCAAGCTGGAGCGAGAGAAGGAGCTGGAGCTGGAGAACCTACAGGCCAGGTGAGAAGATCAGGAGGCAGCAGGTGATTAATTTATTTATTTTAGAAGCACTGTGGCTGCACAAATTCAGTCTGTGCTGATGTTTGTTTTATGTATTTATTTATTTATTGGCCTTATTTGACAATGACTCCATACTGCCACCATCTGGCATCAAAACAACTTTTCTTTTAATCAGTAAACAGGACAAATCTGTGTAGTGTGCTTTTGTTCAAGTCATGAGAGACTGATTTTTGTTTCTCAGGTTGCAACAGCTCGATGATGAGAACAGTGAACTGAGGTCCTGCGTTCCCTGCCTTCGAGCAAACATAGAAAGACTAGAGGAGGTGAACTTGATCACATCAAGTCTGATTTTTCTTTTCTCACTTCACTTGCTGTCTGCCCTTCTGTTGTCTCCTCGCTCGCTTTTAAAGCCAGTTCTTACCCCAGCTTTGTGTCTGTGTGTTCGCAGGAGAAGAGAAAGCTTCAGGATGAGGTGGAAACAGTTTCAGATAGGTTGCAGGACGAGACGGAATCGCGCCGGAAGATGGCYGACAAGCTGAGTCACGAGCGACACCAGAACCAGAAGGAGAAGGAGAACACTCAGGAGGTGGGATTGGTTTGTCTGCGAAAAAAAAAACCCAACAAATTAAATATAAATCTGCTTTAAATGTCTTTCCTAACTTTCCTCTTCCTCACCTCCTTTGATGCGTTTGCACATCAGGTTATTGAAGATCTGCGTAAACAGTTGGAGCACCTGCAGCTGTACAAGCTGGAGGCGGAAGCAAAGAGAGGCCGTACTCCCGGAGCGGGGCTGCAGGAGTATCAGACCCGAACCCGTGAAGCAGAGCTGGAGCAGGAGATCAAAAGACTCAAACAGGTTGGAAGCACGATCCCGCTTCTCCACACCTCTAATCTTGTTGGGGTTTTTTTTTTCTGGGCAGTTTTTTCACTCCAGCCTGCTTTGTTTTCTAATCTAACACGAACTGATTGGATGTTTTCAGGACAACCGTTCTCTGAAGGAGCAGAATGACGAGTTAAACGGACAGATAATCAACCTGAGCATCCAGGGAGCCAAGAATCTGATGTCCGCTTCGTTCTCCGACTCCCTGGCAGCTGAGATCAACTCTGTGTCTCGTGCTGAGGTAAAGCTTTTTGTCAGTTCAGTTTACACTTGTTACATCAGCTGCGTTTCCTCTGACCTTCTGCTTCTTCCTCTTCTAGTTGATGGAGGCTGTTCACAAACAGGAGGAAATCAACTACAGACTCCAGGACTACATTGACAAAATCATTGTRGCCATCATGGAGTCCAACCCTTCAATCCTGGAGGTCAAATAGACCTCATCCAGCCAGAGGGWCCACCTGCTCTCACTCTGCAGACTCTCAAATATAAATACACACATACTCAACACCTGGCCAGAGGAAGAGGACATAGAAAGGATGTAAAAATCCAAATATCCTTTTGGAATCAAACAACTCGCCCAGTATTCTTTGAGAAAAGATGARTTCTAGATTTCTAAGAAGTCCGTGGCTGTCGATGGGAAAATAAGCTGCTTCTTATTTGAGTTTGAGTTTCTGTGTTCGCTCTCCTAAAAGCACTTGGGTTCTGGTGACTTCCATGTTTTTGGCTAGAGGGATCCAAGTCCCCCCTCCCCTCCCCCCACCCCGTCAGTGAGTGAATGCAGGAGTCTGCGTAAAGTAGAAAACATTTCCCAGAAACGTGTCAGCCTTCGATTGAGCTTCTGAAGAAGAAGGTTCTCCGATGATTCACTGATCCTACCGACGCCTGGGTTCAGTCTGCATCAGGAGGGAGGGGGGTGYGTGGGCTGCTGCCACTCGGACCGTGCTGAATCGTGTTTTAATCACAAACCGTATGAAGCGCCGGCSAGCGGCGCGAGGGGAAGTTTAACGTTTTTTAAAAAGCGTTTCGTGCTGCTCTTTCATCGTCATTCCAGGGAACCCAAGTGAGGGACCGTCTGGAGGGTTTTGTTTGCGTGCGTGACTCTGACATTTTCTTTCTTTTTTTCCTTTTTTTTTAAGCAACACACTTATTTTGTGGGGCAAGTTAAAGAAGTGGCTGGGGTTCTTATTTGCATCGCGGTTTCTTATGTTTTTAATTTTTACGATGAAACAGGGTCCTGGGTCTGAGGTGGGCTGGAAAAGCACTACACTTCCAAACATATCTCGTTTAACTCACACGAAACAATCTTGTTCACAGAGAGTAGGAATCTCTCCTGGAAATTCYTTTCCAAGTACGGCCCACCTGACTCCAGCATCCTCTTGCTGAGTGAAATAAGGAAGCGTACCTGATGTATTGTGTTGTTTTGGCCCAGCGCACGTAATTTATTGTCTGTTAAACTGTCGTTGCAACTGAAATGCTGGCATTTGATGAGTTGTATGTGAGGAAACGAACAGTTGTACTTTGCACTGTGTTTTGACTTCATTGTTGTTTCTGTTAGTTTATTGTGAAGGGATCAAGTCATGAATGAGGGTCGTTATTTGGATGAGTGTGCCCCCTTGTGAATCACGCTACTATAACGCCATATTTATTCAACATGGCAACAAATAATCCTGCAGGTATGGTTTTTTTTAAGGTTGGCTTCATTTTATTGTTTTTTTTTTTCCCTCAGCCAGTTTGGGAAGGCATGGCAAACCTTTTGTAGCAATAATGCTTGGCTAGAAAATTGTGGAGGGAAACTGAACAAACCTGCGCCTCATTGCTTCTCTCTAAGGATATATAAACTATTCCAGACTAATGGGTGCCGTGCGACTAACTCTTCTGGACACTGATGCAGACCTGGATGTTGGAACTTCCTGTCAGATTCATCAACGCTCAAGTTATTTCYAAATGGCGTGGCGTTCAGTGGCATCAGTATCCCACAAATTCCTGTTTTTTTTTTGTTTGTTTTTTTTCTCCCCTGTCTCCTGCCTCAGATCYTTTATTCACCTGCCGCTCTGTGGGGAAAAATGGCCTTGGATGTAAATGATGTAAAGATTTTTGTACACTCATTCTAGATTCTAGGTATTTTTATAATCACAAGAGGGGAAAGAGAATTTTTCCCCCCCTGATCCTACACAGAGGGAATACAAAATGTCAGCTGCCTGTACTCTTCTTTAGCATGTAGCGTGTACAGTATCTGTCAGGGTTCTTCACTTTTAAAAAAGATATTTATTCAGCGTTAACTCACTGGTCTTCTGTAGACAAATGGATTCACAAAAAGGGATAAATCGCACTAATTARATCTGGGAGAATTCAYTGAAAGGTGACAGTTTTAAAGTTTGTCTGTGGTTGTCGCACCTTGAATATGACCTGCTCAGAACGGTGATTTGTTGAGGTCTTTACTCTCTTCCATAACGCTGATGTTGCTTCGACCTGTTCAGGGCGGTGGTTCGGATGTGGCAAAGTCTGCACTTTGGACTGTTGTCTTCCCAGATGGAGTCGGATGCTGCATGGATACAGATTTATTTTATTRTCTCTCTCCACTTGCTGGGCAAATCTCACACTGTCCGCATCCATCAGTGGAGTTGTTGAAACTTTCACAGCCAGCTTAAAGGTTYTCCTTTCATATTTCTTTACAATATGGCACGTGGACAAAGCAGACAGATTCTGCTTAAATCTTTCTAATTCGTTGACAGATATTTTGACCAAACAAAGCTGGTAATGATACCTATCAGACAAACCACAGAGCTGTATGCAGTTTGCACTTTAACCTGATATAATTTCAGCTTTTGAATTCTAGTTTAAAAAAAAAAAAAGACCAAAGATGGATGTTTAGAATTTGGATCTGTCAGCGATCACGCTTTGGATTACACTTTAGCTGCTCTCACCCTGAGAGGAAGTCAGAAACTGGCCTGCTAGTCTCAACACTGTGCCTCCGTCTCAAACTTAGCCTCTGAACTAACCTGATAATGAGCCCCGAGGAAAAAGGCACTGGCTGTGGCCGTTGCTTTGTTTTAAAATATACATTGACACCTAAATTGTAAAAATGAATTGTCTTTTTTTGTTTGTTTGTTTGTTTCACACACTCACTTCCGGTGTCCAAAAGAAAGTTGGCTCCAGGCACGAGCATCACTATTGTCATGGTGCACAKCTTGCCTTTAGGTGACACGGGAAGATTTAAAAAGTCTATTGTAGAAAAGAGAATCTGTACATCTTAAATTTATTCCTATTTTCACATATAAATGTATAAATTATTACAGTAATGGGTACTGCTGTATATTTTTTGAAGCGCCCCAAAGTGATCAAATCTTAATTGTTACAAGGGAAATGTGTTAATGTAAAAAGAGGAAAATTTACAGGTAAGAAGTGGAAATAAGAGTAGAATAAATAAATGGAATAAAAGTACTCGTGTGTGGTTGTCTGATTTCTTTAATGTTTATCTAAAATTTAAGTATTTATTAGAAAGTGTGATTTTTACAAGTTTCCTGTTCACATTATGACACATCATGGTTATAAATCATATTTTTCACTTTTGTCTGATATTAATTCAATTCAATTCAAAAATACTTTATTGATCCCAGAGGGAAATTAGGTAATATACATTAAAATTAATACGGCTGCTCACAAGAGTTCAACTTGAAGAAAATCCCGGGTTTCCTATGGTTTTGTTTGCTCACCGGCTTCAGTGCACTTTTAGCGCCACCTGCCGGTTAAGAATTGATCTGCACYCACTGCGAGGCTGACGGACTTGACTTGAACCTCCTTGTCTGAAAAGTGACGCAGCGCCGTCTGCTGGATGATTGTGAGAACTACAGGTGCAAATCTGAATCTGGATTACTCGGTTTTTAAATTTTATGAATATCTCATTTATTGATATATTTGTAGACAGTTATGATACAGTATTTTTGTTAACATTTCAGTTTAAATATTTTCCCACACATTGATAAATAATGAGTAATCTATTTTACAAAAAATAAGGTCAAAGTAAATGTCGACTACTTTTAACTGTTAATTATAGTCATGTTGCTCTGAATTAAAAAAAAAAACAGTTCGACATATTGCCACTTGGAATTTTTTTTTTTTTTTACAAATGTTACAATTCTATATTAGCTTTTTTCTTTTTAGTTTTAAACTCGTGTGTAAAATAATCTAGTTGTTGACAAATTTACAAACACTAGCTTCTTGAATGCCTCAGCGGACCGACACACCCGGAACTAAATATTGTTTCTCCTGCACCTTGCGGTCTTATTTTGTTGAAACACAACAGCGAACCAATAGGCGCTGTAGCGTCAAGTTTGTCCAGTGAACATTAAATCTTACCAGGTAAAGACTTTATTATTATAACATTGACTGTACGCTACATCTCTAACAGTTGCGTTATTGTTTTGTTTAAGTAAAGTTTAACTTTAATGTATTTATCAAACTAATAAATCAAGCTACATTTTAGTTTCTTGGTTAGCTTAACCGGTGTTGAATACATGATTTGGTGCGACTATGTTTTTCCCCACTTACAGTCGACAAACACTTCTAGTATTTAGTTATATTGTGTTTTTTATGTGTAAATGTGTTTATTTTGTGCCAGGTATGCTAGCTGCTACCTTTTGTAATCATGGAATCAGTTTCGACAAATGCAGAGATTCGACTAACGGTGGCCCAGTCTTTCCGGACTCTCACTTCATCCACGGACTGCAAAGACATTATTGCCACTCTCCAGGCCCTCGTGTCATATTTGGACGATGGAGCAGAGAGTAAAACCACATCAGCTGAGCGGGAAGAGTTCAGGAGAGCTCACTACAGTCGCACTCTTCAGTTCCTGGTCAGCAACATCCAGGCAGACTGGCTGTGGAGCCTCTCAGCCGCACATCGCGCAGAGTTGTGGGATAATTGGTTTCTTAAAGGCCCTCCTGATCAGGCGCTGTTAGTGCTGATGGATGCAATAACCGAACTGAGGTGAGATGAGCCTGTTAATAGAAGTGTTGCTTGTTTTTGTTACCGCCTTCTAATGCTGATCGTCTCCGCACAGACCATCGACAAGTCTGGACCACCTGGTCGGTATCACTGAGAAGTTCCTTCAGAGTGGCCGTCTTGCTGAGCTGCTGTGGTCTTACTGTGTGCAGTCAGCTTCCTCAGACTCCCCGCAGCTCAGAGAGACTCTGCTGGGTCGAATAAGCGCGCTCCCAGAYATCATGGCCAACAAGTTACATCCCGACATCAGACCTTGTTTCCTCCCTCAGCAGTACTACCCACTGCTGGCCTCAGAGATGCTCGCTGCGCTGGAGAGAACCTGCCACGCCCTCAGAGGTTAGTGTGTGAAAATATGGGACCCATCACATCAAATCAGGCATTAAGTCAAAATGAACTCCCCACATTTTCATATTTCTGTGTTTTAAGCTACATTTTGATACCTGGATGAACACTGAGATATGACTTACTGTGATTTGTGTTTTTAATCACAATAATACATTAATGTTCGGTCTGAATCCTATTTTTAGGTTATTCTAACCTCAAACAGTATGTGGATGTTGAGATTTCCCAGCTGGAAAGAAACAAAAGCTTTCCTAGCTCACAGGGAAAGTATCAAAAATATAAGGTGTTTTTGTTCAAAATCATTTTTGTTGTTGTTGTTGTTGCCCAAGAAACTGCTTAAGGTTAAATTTCGGATAATTCACTCAAATGATACACTAATAAAACATTTATTCAATTATATTTTGACTAAATGCAATTATTTTAAATGTTTTACTCAAAACACTATCTGCCTATTTCTCTACATACCACTTTGGGTCTTAATCTTCGGTACGATGTGATGGGTCACAGATATTGTATAATCCATTCAGTCTGCTTTTGTGTCACTTTTTATCCTCATTCTTAGATGGCACTGACTGTTCTTTGAGTTTTGTGGCTCAAACACTTGGAAAAGTGTGTATCCAGGGGCACAGTGGTGAGTTTACACCTATTTATTCAAATCTGTAAAGATAATAGGGCTGGGTTGGGCAATATTGGTAAAAAAAAATAATCACAACTAATTCTGGTATTTAGCCGATAACAATTAATTTGACAGCTAATCCCCTTGAGTCCCTGGACACCCTTATGTCCKRGTCACATGACTAATTTAGTGGGAAAGATTTGCTCTTCATAAAAATCTGTTCCAAATTGTGTAAAAATAACAGACTTCAGGCTATAATCCATTAAAATTTTTCTGACKATTAATTGCACACGATACGATAATGCCCAACCCTACTGTGTATTGATTTGGTGATATGATGTATATATCAGGACACAGGGGTCACAATATGATATTTTGGGATGTACTGTGATACTGTAAGCAAGGTGATATATTGCCATTATTTTCTCCAAAAGACTCTAACTTTAAAAAACTCAGAACAAAGAGCAGACCATGCATTACTTGCATCAAACCTGATGAAATTCAGTTTGTTCATGCAATCAGAAAAACACTGAACAACAAATGAGAACTGCATTTGGATTTCACGTTTCGTCCTACAATATCCAGCCTTATTTAAAAATTGATACAGTGCTTTTGAGAATCGAAACAGTATCAAGAAATGAAATATTGTGATATTTCAGCATTTCATTCTTTCTCACATCCCTAACAGATAATACAAAACATTCAGCATTTGTTTAGTGTTTCTTTTTATAATGTCACATATTCATGTTTCCTGGTAATAAACAAATTGATTTTAATGAGCTAACGTTAAATTGGTCAAACATTTCACGAGGGCCACCTTTTAATAAGGAATGAAGCTGTTGCTGCTTGCTGTATATGTTCTGACCTGGAACCGTTTCCTCCAGGCTCAGTTCTGGCGCTGATGGCTCCCAGACTGTGTGTGTGCACGCGCTCAGACATGCTGTGGCGGAGGGTTTGCTGGAAGCTGCTGGAGAGCGTTCCTCAGCGGTGGATGGAGAGTGTTCTCACGGGGCTGGTGCAGGCTGTCCGCGGGTTCGTTGGTCAAGCTGGGCCAGCTGAACGGATTTTACAAAGAAACATTAGTTCCATTTATTAAAACATTTTTCATTATTGTTGTGGTTTTTTTCCAGACCTGACACTTTGGGACGAATCATTGGAAATCTTGTGTTGACCAATAAAAAAGCTCAGTTTGTCATGACTCACAAACTGCTGTTACTACAATATAAATACGAGGTAATGCAGAGAGTTGTCGTGTTGCAGTGAATGATGTGTGCCAGAAATATGAAGGGTGTGTTTTCTGTTGTGTATCATGTCCAGACTCCAGCCTTGAGAACTGTACTGGGTTACCTCGCTGCAGACAGGGATCGAAGGCCACTTCTCATTCAGGTTTGTGCGCCAGCCCAAGTTGTATAAATAAAGCATATGCTGTTTTTGTTTTGTTTCAACATACTTGTGTGTGTGTTTCCAGGCTATACGGTCTTTGTCGCAGGCCTGGGCTAACCCCAGTGCCATCAGACACACTCCTCTAGAGCAGCAGCTTTATGTGAGTAAAGCCTTGCTGCTGAGTGTGAGTCTGCTGAAGGACTCTGAGCTGCAGGAGCTGCGTTCAGGTACAACAAAACCAAACACTGCAAATATAATGCAAGGAGTAGTTGTTTGTAAAAACTGTTTTTGCTCTTTAAAATGTTAACGCCTGTAAGATTGTGAACCGTCAAGCTGTCTTGTATTAACGTTTTTACAGTCGTCTTCTAAACGAGCTGAAGGTTTTGATAAATGAGTAGTTAAAATAGCACAAAGTATGCAAAATAATTAGACTGCAAAACGTGCAGGGGAAAAACAACAGTGTGAGTCAGTTTTGTGCAGAGTGCTTGTGTTGTGTGTTTTTCAGAGCTCCTTCAGTGTATGCTGGGTGGCATGCAGAGCCACCTGGACAGCAGTGTGCCGCGGGTCAGAAAGATGGGCATGGTGGTTGGAGAGTGTCTGAGCTCCCGGATGGATTTCAAAGGAGCTGCTCTTAAATTTGAGGTCAGAGTTTGCTGCAGATCTTTAGCTAATGAGTAGTGATGAGCCATTTGCAGCTGAGGATCGCACTCATGTATCGACAAAAACAACCCACTGTTTCACAAGGATTGTATCGAAGCTCGATTCGTTTGGCAGTAGTCCTGTGATTATTGTCGTCTGAAGCTTCAAAAGTGCCGAAGTTAGGTCCCTGCTTTGGGACTGGATTCAAAAGTTTATGAGGAAGTAAATCATCGGCCCAATTGGTGGTGTGCTTCGGTGACAAATGAGCGACCAATTTATAGCGAAACACTGGGTCAGACAACCTTTTCTGTTTAGTTTACCAGTTTATAAACCCTTTTAAAACAAGAAAAGTAAAAAAAAAACTAGTTGAATAAATAGAATCAGAGGCAGAGAACTGATAGTGGAAGCGTCATTCTGAACTGTTGTGAAATAGTTAAGATTTTTATTTATTAAAGGGATCCACGATTAGTTGTAACATTAGACTTTGTTTAATAAACATATATTTTAACTGTAAAATAAAGACTAAAAA
>NW_013952450.1:1365798-1369412 GCF_001266775.1 Austrofundulus limnaeus
TTTTTAGTCTTTATTTTACAGTTAAAATATATGTTTATTAAACAAAGTCTAATGTTACAACTAATTAGGGATCCTCTTAATAATCTGTTTACAAATGTCAGGAAGTAACAGGGGCATCATTCATTGGCACACTTTAAAAAGTTTACTCATCAAAATGATGTATTCATCAAAACAACAAGTAATTAAAGTAGAAAACCGGGGGTTTGGGCCTAAGACATGAATGAACCAATTGGCGGGCCGAATTTTGGTCACTGGCGGGCCGGATGTGGCCCATCGGCCACCAGTTGAATAGCCCTTGAAATCTTCAGTGCTTCAGTAAAGCTTGTTTTGCCACCATCACTAACATGTAGGTTTCTGCAGATTCACCACCAAATTTGACTTGATTCAAACACAAGACGTTCACCTAAACTTGGTTTGTCTTGTGTTGCAGTACGAACCGGACGAAGAAACTCGAGAGCTGCTGTCTCTCATAACTCCTGACACATGTGATGAACCAGAGCCTGAGCCTGGAAACGGGTGGGTCTGAGAGTTTGATCAACTGGGTGAGAGGAGCAGGATCCAGTCTTAGGAACTGTTCCCGTAATGTTGTGGGCTTACAAATCTCAAAACATCAACACAAAGTTTGAGCTATTACTGTTTACAAATGATTTGCTTATTATTGGTAACTCTAAATTGTCCCTAGGTGTGAGTGAGAGAGTGAATGGTTGTTTGTCCCTTTGTGGCCCTGTGATGGACTTGTGACCTGTCCAGGGTGTACCCCGCCCCTCACACAGTCACTGCTGGGCACCAGCGACCCTGAAAGGAAGAAGCAGGTATAGATGATGGATGGGTACTTTAGACTTTAAGGAAATCACAAATTATGAAGCTAAACAGAAATAGCATTAGGTTGTAGATTTTGAATTGTGKGCTGTGTCTAAATTCAAGGGCTGTCTCCTTCGAAGGACCTGGCGTACCTGGTCCAGGTGTCCTTTGCCGATCGGAGTAAAGTGGCTGTGAATTTGGATGTCTAACCTTCAGCTTTTATTCCCACCCAGAAATTAGCAAAACTATTACTATATCGATATTGTGAATAAATTTACTAAATTGGCTCAGAGGCAGTACACGAAGAACTAACAGACAGACCATATGAGGGGGAAAAGGAGGACAAATTTGTGGGCCGTAATTGGAGGAGACTTCGAATTTGGACAGCCTTCGGCTCATCGCTGCGATGTAATCAGCTGACAAATTGAGCCTTCAAAGGATGCAGCCCCTGAATTTGGACTCAGCCGTTGTCAGGACTCAGGATGGATGAGAACACAGGAAGTCCTCTGGTCAGCAGAGGGAGAGAACCGCTCACAGAGGTCGCTTAGAATCTTTCATTTTTGCCAGAAGCTCGTAAATTAGCCAAACATTTTACAAGGTTTGTGAGCAGGGAGCTTGTAATAGTGGAAAAGATACTGTTTGTATCTCAATGCGTTGAAAAAAACTCTCTTTAGGAATAATAAGAGCTTTATTTCATCTGCACTGTGGAGTCACATCTCAGCAGTGGACCACAACAGAAACAGAAGCAATCTAAAAACAACAAGTCAGGATCTGTAAAAAGAAAAATAAAGTGAAACTACACAATAAAAACAATAAATTTAAAGTTGTTTAAATAGAATGTCAATCAATAAAATTACGATCACCATGTAWATCCTGACAGCTGTCCGACCTAAGCTTCTGGGATCGTTCTTCCATGTTTTATTTAGTTTTATGTCGTCTTCAGGCGTGACTCTCCTGAGAGCGTGAGTCAAACCTCGACATCTCCTCAGAACGTAACGTCACAAAGTCAACCAGGTGGAACAGGTCCAGGCTCAGATCTCGACAGGTAAGCGTTTGATCCGTCAGTAAGGCTGAGACGTTTTACAGGTTTCACTTTTTCACTTTGCGTCTCTCTGCCGCTCCAGTGACGACGACTTCACGCCGTACGATATGTCTGCAGATCAGGAGACGGGTCGGGCGTCCCCACCTCGGTACCTTCGAGACTGCCTGGAAAGTACGTCTCCGTTAATGCGATCTGTTTGCCTTAAATCATCCTCGAATGCATTTTATTTAATCCGTTCTCATGTCTTTTATTCGTGTGTCAACCGACTCAGCTTTAACGTCGTCCGAGGACGCCGAGCGTGTGGAGCTCAGTTTGAGAGCTGCTGAGAGTTTGGTGAGGACGAATGTCTTCGCTGCCAGGGAGGTAAAAAGGACATGCTGACCTTGCATGTTTTTTTTCTATCCAGCTGTACAGATGGGTCTGAACATTCTGCTTTATGTTTGTTTTCAGATTAGCGTGCAGATGACCAAAGTGCTTCTTCACATGGAGGATAAATACAGAATCAGTGGCTTCCTGCGTCTCAGACAGACGACGATGGTGGCTCTCGCGGTCACTGCCTGCATTCCTGTAGGATTCTCCTCAGTTCATTTCTTAAAGGGGATGTGTGCAAAATCCACTTTTTAAACCGTTAAATACATTTTGTTGTTTACTTGGAGTCTCTAGRAGTGCAGAAAAGATGAATTTAGTTTCTCCCAATGGTGCACAGATGTCTTTAGGTTCTGTCTGGGTCATATTTTTCAACCCGTTCAGAATTCTCTCTGACGTTTTCTGCACTATTAAGCAAAGTTTTTGCAACAGAACTTCTAAATAAGGTCTGGACCACTTTTATTGTCTTCATTCTTTGAAAAGGGGTGAAAGAGGGGCTTGTGGAGCTACAATAAGGTGGAATTCAGACCAAAGCATTGCTGTTTTTTAGACCCCAACTGAATGATTTAAATGCGAAAAAGAAGGACTTTAAAGCAGGATGTGTCTCCTGTAAAACACCCCCCCCACAAAAAAAAATAAATAAATAAAGTACATCATTTCTGTGTATGTTAGGTTACGCAGTATTTGACAACAGAGTTTTACTCCTTGAACTACAGTCTCCGCCAGCGGTTGGACATTTTGGAGGTGAAGCCAGTATTTTAGCATGTTTTTAAGGAGGCTCTGTGCTGTGTTTGCCACACGCCCTGAGTCCAGTCTCATTTAAATCTCACAGGTTCTTGCTCTGGCAGCTCAAGAGCTCTCTGCACCGATCTCCGACAAGAACGTTTCCTCCTCTGGCGGTCGCACCAGCGCCGAGTTAAGTCTGCACCAGAGTGACGATCCAGCTCACTGGAGACAAGTCGTAGAGAAGCGGATTCAGAGCAAGACGAAACGCATCTCAAAGGTACTTTAAAAAGACTGGTTTTTATTCTTCCATCACAGTGTTTGAATTTAAGCTTACTTTTTTAGTTCTTTATAACCACACACAACGTAAAGTGTTCTTTTTTTTGAGGTTTGAAATATTACAGCTTGTCACATGTTGCGCCACATTGAAGGGAATTTGTGATTGATAAATGGAAGTCTGAATAATATCGCAGAAAACCAGCAGCACAGTCAGCTGGCCTCAGTAAAATGACCTTCCCCTTACCTGAATATAAAAAGCAGAGCCCAGCCTGCTGTAATACATAGAYCTTACAGAACTAACAAAAACTTCTCATATAATGATAATTCAACCTTTTAAAGGCACAGTGTGTAGGATTTTGTCACTTCTTTTAGCCGAAATTGAGATAATCACTAATGACAATAA
>NW_013952450.1:1369729-1374350 GCF_001266775.1 Austrofundulus limnaeus
GTCACACAGTGAAAAGATAAAAATAGATTTATCCTAAATGACTTTTTTTTTCTTTCTATTTTTGTAAATGAACTTTGCCACAGATCTGCACCTGCATCATGTATTTCTGTCAGTAATATCCTGTCAGTGACACACACACACATAGATGAACACACACTCTGCAGGGGTGAGCATTTCTGGGAAACAGATGAGGAACCAGGATGTCCTGTTCCACATGGCTGTCTGTGACGCGATTGGCTTTACAGCTGGGGTTTTATTTGTTTATTTCTTATTTATTCCCTCGAGCTTAAAAGGAGTTTTACTTTTAGGTGCCGTAGCTCTGAACACTACGGACCGAGCTCAGTTTTTACACGTGGTGAATTGTGTGGGCGTTTGTCCCATCACGTTCCACCTTCGCTGCAAAGCTCCTTGTTATTGTGTTTCTGTTCTCAGATGTGGCTGAAGGAGACCCCGATGAAGACTGCAGGAGTTTAGCTGTGCAGAGCCTGGTGCTGCTGGATAAAAGTCTGAAGAAGCAACTAGAAGATCAGCAGGCACTGAGCCTGGAGTCATGATCGCAACACAAAATGCTGCAAAAAGACACTTCTTAAAGACAGATTAGTCTTATGAAGGCTGAAGTATTATTGATGGGGAAGATATGCCTCAGAAATTCAGCTGGTACAAACTGGGTCTGTCAGGAGTGGATGATCCCAATTATCCACCGAAGGATGTCCTTTGAGCTCAGCAGCTACTGTTTCAGGCACTTTGTGTTTTTTTTAAACACATCCTGTAACATTCTGCAAGCCACAGGAAGAAAGATCTATTAATTAATTATTTTTTTCCACACAGAATTGCTCATAATAATAAATGTCCTAATTTTAAATGGTAAATAATGAGGTGAATGTTCTGTGCTTTTACAGTTAATGGAGATACAGTATTATCAGTAGTTTTGTTATGGGTTTATTTCTACATTCATACATTAAAATATAAAAAATAATAATAATAGTTGTTTTCACATCTTTATTGATACTTCTTCAATATTAAATTATTCTTAATTWAATAATTTTGAATTATTGTGCTGTGTGATTTAAAAAAAAGCACATTTCAGAGTGATGTTTTATTGGGGCCATCCTAGGGCACACCTATGCATCAACCATTCTGCCTAATCAGCGTTTTGATATGCCACACCTGCGAAGTGGGATAGATTATCTCTACAAAGGAGAAGTGACCCCTAATACAGATTTACATACATTTCTGAACATTTGAAGAAAGGTTTGTTGTGTACGTAGAAAAAAATCTTAGATCTTTGAGTTCAGCTCATAAAAAATGGGAGCAAAAACAAAAATGCTGCGTTTATATTTTTGCTCACTGTACATCCACTTCAGTGAGATGCATAAATCAGATGAAATACAATATATATGCAGTTAAGATTTTAAACTTTTAATGAACTGAACAATAAATTACACAAATGAGTAAAAAAATTAAACGTTAATGAATGACTAGGATATGACTATGTCTACAAAAAAAAAAGAAAAGAACCAAAATATTTAAAAGATGGATAGAGATGTTAGTTGGATACCAATTGTTCCAACATATTTTATGTATCTGTAGATGACAACAAAGCAAACATATGTATACCTGCACGTTTTGTGGCCTCTGTTCTTCCTGTYGATGTAAACAGACTTCTTCGCATCACTTCGGTTATCTTCGGCACCTGTTTGGAAACCTTCGTTATTTTCCGTAACTCCGCCTCCTTATCCTGCCTCTGATGTTGTCAGGGGCAACTCCGAGAGACGCTTTTTTACTCCGAAGAACGGAAGGCTTCACAACAACGCTGCATACTACGGTCCATGTCTCAACCTGTCAATTTTTTTTTATTGAAAAGAGTTTTGTTAATGCGAAGAAAGTGACTCTGAAGTAAGTCCTCATGAGCCTAACAAATTGTTTCCTTAGTTTTGGTCAGCAAGCCAATCCATTCGTCGTGGTTAGCTTAGCTAATGCTAGCAGCTCGTTGAAGCTAAAATAGGGTTAGTCGTTTCTCACATACAAAACGTGGAGTTTATACCGGTTTGTTGTTACATGCTATAAATAATATAAAGTGTCGTTTGAATTTATATGAATGCATCATAGACCTACCAGTGTATCAGTTGCAAATCACTGATGGATTTATTTGGGTTAACTTGAGATAGCGACTTTTCAGAGGTCAAGTCGTTACGTCAAACATAAAACTAAAATTTTATGGACCAATCGTTGGTTATTCTACTCAGCGCACATAATGTCTTTGCTTGTTTTTCTATCCTCATGTTTAGACATAAGTGGGGAGATGGCGGTGTATTTTGACCACCGTATAGATGCCCCTGAAAACAGTGACGTGCCCTCTCACCTCACTTGGCATGCGACTCTGCCCTTACTGGCTGTGGCCTCAAGCAGCCCTGCATCTGGAGGAAGTGTAGACCTCTACCTACAGCAGGTAAACACATGGCTCGGGAGGTTGCCCTCATGCTGAAAGAGTGAAAGGTGTCTTGTTTTTCTGACGTTAAATCTGGATGCCAACACTGTCTCAAATCAGGGTGAACATGTGGAAAACTCCCACGTAGAACGACCTTACCAGCCCACTGTGCTCCGCTGGCATCCCTTAAAGCCAGTTTTGGCAGTTGGATGGGGGGACGGAGAGGTAACGCTGCTGATGCACCCCTCTGGAGATCAAACAGTGCTGCCCTGTTCACACACAGCCCACATCACACTGTTGGAGTGGAGTACATCTGGCAGCCGTTTGGTAACTGGTGATCAGGTATGTGGTTTTAATTCATCGACATCATATGAATGTCATTTACTTTTACTTTCACCTTAAAAAGCTGCTATAAGCTACTTATGTGCAACTTAAAAATAGCTTAATCTTGCATTTCATATTTATTCAAATTTTTGATTTGTGTTTTTGACAGACTGGAGCTTTAGCCGTGTGGAAATTAGATGCCAGAGGGAGACTTATGGGAAACCAACTAGTTAAGCATGAATACAACAAACCTTTAACTTGCTGCATCTTCAGACCTGCCTCTCCTGGAGAGTAAGTGGTGAACAGTTTATTTACTTTAGATTAAACTGATCTGTAATTACTCTTGTATTGTTGTATCATCTTTTTAAATCTTTTTTTACTTGAACATATTTAATCATGGGTGGCACATGGGCGGAACCTTCTTGCCTCTCAGCAAGAAGGTTCCTGGATCAAATCCCAGTACTTTCTGGGTAGAGTTTGCTTGTTCTCTCTGTGCACGCATGGGTTTTCTCCAGATGCTTTCCTCCCACAGACCAAAAATATAAATGTTAGGTTAATTGGTAACTCTAAATCATCCCTAGGTGTAAGTGAGGGAGAGAGTGAATGGTTGTTTGTCTCGTTTGTCTCTATGTGTGGCCCTGTGATGGACTTGTGACCTGTCCAGGGTGTACCCCGCCCCTCACACTGTGACTGCTGGATATGGGCACTAGTGACCCTGAAAGGAAGAAGCGGGTATAGATAATGGATGGATATTTAATCATTTGAAAAACCACAAGTATCAATGTGTAGCTGAGCTGGAGTACTCAAAAGAAGAGACCTGAAGAGGTCTTTCTTTTGAAAGCCAAAACATTCCCTGCAGGCACAGTTTACTTACATCTAAATACAGTAGACACAATAAGCCTGGCTGAAAAATCCTGGGAAGTTTGTTTAATTTAAACGATGAGTTGTTGACAGTAGGTAACTTTCTTAACAGTGATGTGGCAATGTTAGCTCGGGCTTCTGTGAGTGGAGATGAGAGTGCTCTGGACATGTTCAGCTGGAAGGGAGCGCCTCTAAAGATGGGCCCTCAGGAGGGACTTGCATTCTATGTCAGCACCGCAGATGGTAAAATTGTCTTTGGTTTGGTTTGTACTTTGATCATGTTTTGGCACATTTATATTATTATTTATCCTGATTTCCTTTGTACATAGGACGAGTCCATGTTGTGGATGAGCACTGTAAGACGAGGACACTCCTCAGTGTGGAGAGCTCCATCAAGAAGCTTTTCTATTTTGAACAAAGGGATGTGTTTGCTGTGATCACAGAGACCCTGATGTTGTCACAGTACATGCTGAGACCTGAGGGTGGAGCACAGGAACTTATGAAGGTATACAGTTAACAAAAATCCTGTAATTCTAATTTTTTTCATCAATTGAACTTGAGTTTATGAGCATGTTTTACAGGTGAAGCTGAGCAGCAAGGCCGGGCAAAACGTTGATATTATTTGGACAGAGAATGGACTCCTCATTACAGCGACAGGGGAGCAGATCATCAGGTCTGTTTCCACCTGTCATCTCTGTACACATGCATGTTTTTACCTTGGATACTTATGTTTTCTTTTTTAACCCCTCAGACTGTCAGACCTGGAGAGAGATGACAACTATGTTTTGTCTCTTGATGAAAACTTGGGGTTTGAGAAAGGAGAACTGATCAATTGTGTTTCATACTGTGCAGCAAAAGGCAAGTGTAAAAAATGCAAAGCAATGCTTTTCTATTGTTGTTATATGGTTTTGTAATTAAACAGTTTTACTGTCCTGATGCATCTCAGTAATCCAGGTAAAAAAATCAAAAAGAAAAAAATGTTATAGGTCTTCTGGATGGGTTCTTCTC
>NW_013952450.1:1375620-1380085 GCF_001266775.1 Austrofundulus limnaeus
TCGTCTGTGTTGGGACATTCTTTTGAACAGTGGCTGCTTTGTTTCCCCGATGTATAACTGGTCGCAGTCCTCCTGGTACTTAACAGCATATACAACATTGCTCTGTTTGTGCCGGGGCACCGGATCTTTGGGGTGAACCAGCCTTTGCCGTAATGTGTTTTACTATTTACTATATTCTTAAAACTTGAGCAGACAAAAGTCTGTTTATTAGGACAGTGTTTGCGATCTCTGGAAAAATCTAATTTTGATAAAATTTTGTGGGATCATCAGAAATCCTGGCAGCTGGTACCTCCCATGGGCGCATAGCAATGTGGAAGATGGTGATGCAGCCAAGCAGCAGCAGATTAGACTCTAAAACCCTATGGAAATTGCAGACACCCACTGAAATAGAAGGAAACATCTCTCAGCTACAGGTAGCATCTGCATCATCTTCACAATCTCAGTTTTATAATAAAGTTYTGATTATCATTCCGTGTCAGCCAAATTTGTGCATCGTTTAGATTTAAAAATATATTTATTTGACTTTGTGTTTTAGTGGGGCTCCAGCCAGAATCTGTTGGCAGCAAACAATTCAAAGACAGTGCTGATTCTGTGCGAGCACGTCATGTCGGCCCACTATAGCCAGCAGGTGGCGGCGGTGCAGCTCACCCCGACACAGCTCAGCGTCACTCACTTCACCACAGGAGTGCACCTCGCTCTGCAGTCTGACATGCACATAAAAGGCGTGTGCGTTAGCAAGGTAAGAGTGGAGAGGGAAGCCTTTACGTTTATATTTCATATAAATAATAAATAACTGTTGTGTTTTGTTCATCGTGTTTTGTCGTACCAACAGGACTCGGTGACGGTCTGGAATGGTAAACTAATCAATGTGTATGAGCTTTCAGGGACAGATTTACGCAGCACAGGTACATGTGAAATAAAAAAAACTCTGAACAGTTCAAACAACAGCTCCAGCAACACACAGTGTTTTATATGTGCCTTATAGTTTTATTTTAATGTCATTTACAGTTTTTTTTTTCTTGTTAAATTCACACCGACTTTCTCTGTGTTCTCTTCTTATGATACTCAGGATCATTTTCTTGTGATTCCCAAGTGGTAGCTGTACATGATGAGAACCTCTACACTGTGGAACCAAACAGAGTGCAAATCCGAACACCACAGGTTTGTTATGAGTTACACAGTGACCCATACCAAAGGTTGGCTCAGAATTTTCAGACCTTTTTTTTATTTGTTTGAATGTCTTTTTTAATTCTCTTTCAGGGCACAGTAAAGCAGCTTTTAACTTTTTCCAAAGCAGAGGGAAACCCTGTGCTACTCGATGTGTGCCAGTCTTACCTGGTGGTCGGTACAGACGCTGCACACATCAGAGTTTTTGATCTCTCTAGAAGGTATGGAGTTTATGTGGATCCCTTTTCTTAGTAGAAACATTTTATACAGATACTTCTGGTTGAGTTGAAGCCCAGTATCCTGTCACTTTTATTGGTAAGTTTAATGTCTTTATAGAGATGCCAAAGCTAACTGCAGTGCTAAGAACTTGGCAGATCAGATTGTCAATCTTGGGGCTCTGAGGTCAGTCAAGTGCAACGCCAGTGGCAGCCAAGTCAGCATCCTAATCTCTCAGGTGACCAAACAAACACTTTGCTCATCACATAAATAATAATCTAAATGAAATCTCTTCAATGAAACATTGGCTTAGATACGCTGATCATTACTCTTCTCAGGTAAATGGACGACCGGATCACAAAGTGTACTTTTATGATGTTGAGATGGACACTGTGACACACTTTGACTTCTTCACTGGGAGACCATCCAGTGGTGTCTTTCAGCCAGAGGAAAATGATAGGTAATTACATTTTGGTTTGTATACCATATGTCCATACATCTGTCCCGTGAGTTGATGGCCATGTCTGTGTTTTGTAGGCAGAAGTTTCAGGGGACAGAACTCAGCGCCCGCTGTCCCGTGTCTCACTACTGGGACGAAAGCGAACCCCGCCTTTTTGTCTGTGAGACGGTGCCGATCAGCTCCGAAACCACATCAAAGACTTACTTTGATATGGTAAACACCACTTTTAAACTTTGTAAAATATTACTGCACTGTTTCCTTTTACTTCTGCTAGCACTGTATTTGTTCAAAAAAAATTTTTTTTACTTTTATAAGAACTTGAGTTTGTTCTAGTTTATGTTTTTAAAAAAGTTAGACAGTGGGCCGTGTCCTCTTCTCCTAGGTGGATGTATCAGTAGTGACACTCTTCTGTACACAAGAACATGGACTCCTCCTACAAGACTTTTTTCCAAAACCTTCAGGCCTGCAAGCCCTACTCGCCCTGGACGTGCCCTACTATTATTTTAGCTGCAAGGTGAGGACAAAAAACATTGTGCTCCGCTTTTGTTTTATCTTTTCACTGGGATAGCGGGGCCTCCTTATGCACCTGTAGCGTTTTATTTTTTTTGTTGTGTTTTCCTTTTTTTTGAGATCATGACCATTCAAACATGAACTGTTCTATTTTTGCCATTTCYCATATTATTATTCTTATGTGAAATTCTGTTTGGTTTGACACACTGTAGCTGTTATTTCGGAAAGGTGACGAATTTCGACCGGAAGTAAGTTCCTGTTCCACAGAATTCACTCAGAGAGCTTCTGTGTTCTTGACTCCCATTTTCCAGAAGCTGTGATTGTGTGTGGTTTGTGGTGCAAACTGAAAATGTTCATGCCTGTAAGATTTGCAGCACAAACCCAGTTGTTGTTTTTTTAGTGTTCTAACCTTTAGGTGCTTAATTCATAGATTTGTTACTTCATTGTTTGGTTTACTTCCCACCCATTCCTCAGAATTTCCACATTCCTCCAAGTATTTACTAGACAATTCAACATGCTTTTTTTTATATAAATAACATAGTTGGTCATCTTAAAATCAAATCTTTCAACCTGGTCTTCTATTTCTCAGCCAGGTGAGAGGGATCCAGGCTCAACAGAGGCTTCTTCACCTTCACGTCACAGTCAGCCGGCAGCAGAGGCTCCTTCCCAGCTCTCCCATATGGTGTCCAGGCGAGCTCTTAGAGACTTTGTCGGRCTGGAGAACTGTGAGAAGGAAACTCGTGATGCCATGTTGAACTTCAGCTTCTACCTGACTATCGGCGACATGGACGAAGCCTTTAAGTCTATCAAGCTCATCAAGAGGTAAGATGCCAGGACATCACTGTGACAGCAGCCATGTTTGCAAAGACAGGAGACATGCAGCAACAAGGGACTCGTTGCCCTACTCCATCACTGTCATCACATCTCAATAAGCCTTTCCTACTGAGAATTATAGTTCAAAGAATAAGCAACACACGTGGGAGTAGCATTGTTCCAACAGCCTTGAATTTTCACAGAATGCTCCACTGGAGTTGCAGTTGGGGAGGTGTAACCAGTAAAGAAAATGATTATTGTCACTAGAATTTCTCCTGTTTTTTTTTACTCTTTGAAATTTAAGTAAGGTAAAACTATCATACCTTTTCAAATGTTTACTTCAAATTCAGTTCTAACTCTAAATAATGAGACAATTTCAGATCGTACTCTTAAGTCCATAAAAATACACATTCAGTGTGATTTAATGGCCAAGTTTGATCCATCAAAGTTAAACTTTTTATCATTTATAAGRCTTCATAAAAAAGGATTGTTAACCACAAGACAACTTTTGGTGTGTCTTTTGCTGAGGGAAGGAACTCTTCWGTGTGTTTATGAGTAACCGTTAGGGTGCGGGTGTTTTCTGATGGGATATACTTTTCTAAACACATTCTGACACACACAGATACACACACACGAGGCAGCCCCCTTTTCCCCTGTTTGGTCTGAAAGCAGCACCCTTTCCGATCTTGCAAAGATGAATTCACGTCAGTAGGAGGGTGTGTGCTTTCATTCATGTGTGCATTCTTGAGTATGAGGAAGTGCCTTAGGAGTTTCACCAGTAGTCTCGTATGTTTCTTCGGAGCGTACGTGATTCGGGGCACTCATTGAGAATTTTGTGGTACAGTTGATTTCACACGTACAAACGTTACGCTCAAAAGATAAATGGCACAGAAACRAACAAATAGCCATGCATTCAACAGACCGGATAGTGCAAAGATTTTAATCAGCCTGATGACAGCTTTACTAAGTTATTCACAGATGGCTGTTTTTAAGGCTGCTCTTTTTTTTCCCCTCTCTTTTTTTGACTCTAATGAAATGTCAGTATTGTGTTTGAGTCCTGCAAATCTCCGCCCAAAGGTGTGTGCATTTCCTGCAGCCACAAACTTCAAAATGTATCTTCTGGGACACGTCTTTTAGCTTAACTGTAAGATCRGAAAAGTTGTCATATTGAGATCAAGGCTTATCTGACTATAAAATATAAATATACAGTAGTTTTGGACAGAGATGTACAGCGGGTAAAATAAGTATTGAACACGTCAACGTTTTTCTCAGTAAATATATTACTAGAGGTGCTAATGA
>NW_013952450.1:1380138-1390650 GCF_001266775.1 Austrofundulus limnaeus
CATTATTACAAATAACTTCATTTCTGGACATTTATGGTTTGATTTCTTTGTATGTATGGATCACTTGGGTTGTTACCAACATCTGGTGAATATTTCATGTCATTAGCTCCTCTAATTTACTGAGAAAAAAGGTGACGTGTTCAATACTTATTTTACTCGCTGTATTTTGTTCATGTTGCTCACAGACGATTACAAATGAGTGTATTTGTTTTAGTTTTTTAGCACCATAACAATAAATAAATAAATAAAATTAAGGGCGTTAGTTTGTGTAATAAGGGGCAACGGTCATTCAGTAACTCCTTCTTCAGACGTCAGCCGCTTCAATCAGAGCAGCTGAGTTTTTTTTCCTGCGCCTCGTTTAATACCATACTGATTAATGTTCTCTGAAAGTGCAAGTGAGCGCAGTAAGAGAGCRTCTCCTTTGGTGACTTCTGAACTTCCAGAGGGAACGTCAACACGGAATGAGCTGTTCGCCCGTTTAGTGGTACTGTTTTCTGAAAGAGCCTCTCAAACAGAGAAAGAGACCAGAGAGAAGATAACAGCTAGGAAGGCAGAAGGAGGCAAATAAAAGCAGCATATTAATCTGACAGGTTTTATGTTGATTAGCACAACCTAAGTAATAACTCCCCCACCCCCAAAATGTATAAATGCCCCCACTCTGAAACTTGCAACTTAAAAATTGACTTTCAGGCACTGCTGTAGCTTAAATCAGTTTGTGTTGGTAATTGATTATTACAAAACATACATGGAATTATTGGAACTAATAGCGTACAGTATTCTAGTTGTAACATTGCTTTGTTAGGAGTTTTATTTTGAGACCAAATGTAAATGTAAAAAATATGTCTTTGCAGGCAGATGTCAAAAATAATGGAAATACGTAGAAAATGTGGAATTAAAAAAATATACAGTAWATCAGAACTTTTTTAGTAGAATTGGCTTCAGTGCCTAATTGTTACATGACTGTAAGACTGAAATATTTAAACAGCTTCACCCCTGATTGTTCAGGCCAAAGGAATAAAACATACAGGTATTGTTCTCCAGGACTTCTCAGCACCCCACAGGCGCCGAATACTAGATTTCTAATATGATCAATAATGAGAGTAATGGCGCATGCACCCTTGCTCTCAGCGCGACGCGTCGACCATAAACCCTGTAAGAACTGTTTGTTGAAATGAGAAACATCGTGAAGCAATCTGCAGAACTAGAGTACAACCAAAAGTACAGACCATTGCAGTAAGGAGTACATCCAACACAGATATCTCACAGTGAATTGTGTTCAAATCAGTGAGTTAGATGCAGATTAAAATGTTGAATCTTTCTGTGTTTTTTCTGCCCCTACCCATTTGTGTTGTTCTTTCTTAACACGTAATTTCTTATCCTGTATTTAAAAGCACAATTTTGATTAGATATTTTGTTACAGGGTGTTAACCCCCCCCAGAAAAAGCAAGTTAATAAAATCGATGTTAACATTCTATCCCTGAACTTTCCCACTCGTCACCTACGTTGTGTAACAAAAACCAAACAGTAGTAACGACAGCAGCCACTGTGCTCGAGTATTTAGAAATACATTTATTAAATTCACACGATGACATGATATTATTTTCATGTGCCCCCTTGTTTGCTACCATGGAAGACCCACACATAACTCAAAGATTGTTGCATAAGTATGATCTGGTCTCAGCGCACCACTTCTAACACTGTTCTAGTCTTTTATATTATATGAATTTAAGGTATCTGATATGTACCACAAGCAAGCAAAGTTTTAAATGGAAAGCATCATATGTGAATTAATTTATGCAAATTTTATTCTAACTTCTTATTGTCATTGTGACAATATTGCCTGAAAAAGCCAACAATTTACATAGTTAGTTATTTATTTTGTTTAATTACTTGTCTTTATAGGTGAGTAATATGGTCCAAATATTGTCTTCCAGTTGCTAATTTAAAAATTAAATGCCACTGAATTTGTTAAAGATCTTTTGCTTATACCTTGTTGGTTTACCAGCTTACTTCCAACATATATAATTAATATTAATATGTCTTAAATTGTAACAAGATTTAAAATGTATATAGACAAATTTGAGGTAATCTAGGAAAATAAAGTCTTCTTTTAAATGTGGTATTACATTGGGGACCATTTATTAAGTGCCTTTTAAATTTTTTTAAATAGGTCAAGTTCCTGCTTGATCTTTTTCATAAAGATGACTTAAACAAAACAGTCCAAGTTCCATACTGGCAACCAGTTMGCTTTTGTAAGTGTTTTTACATGAAACATCATACAATATGAAGATATGTTTTKAACATTTTGGTTGCTTTGCATTCATTTCATAAATATGTTACTCCTGTGCTTCAAATAGCAAAATACATTTTATATATTTACGTGGCCAGAAGTAGGAGAAACTTTGTGGAGTAGGTACAAGTTTGTCCAGCTCCCGTGAAGCCAGGAGAATCCCTTCTCCTCATCGGCGTCTCATTCCAGCTGTGAGTTATTTACAGCACCGTCTCACCCCTCCAGGACATTACGCCTTCCTGGCTTTGCCGGCGGGGTCTAAAGAGTCAACAAGGCGACTCCACATATTCGTTGTCCAGACGCGGGTGAAAAGGTGTTGTCAGTGAGCGGCTGATGATTATAACTCGAGGCGCTATGTCATCTCGCCGGTGTAGAATGTTCCAGATGAGCATGGCCGCGGCCACTGTAGCCAGCAGGCAGGCTGCTATGTCCACATAGCAGGAGTAGGACAGGTGCGTGTAGGGTCCGATTCTGTAGAAGGTCACGAGGCCAATCACCAGCACAAAACCTGCACAGGAGCACAAAGAAAACATGGACCCGTCGGTCAGAGGAAAGCTGTTACAGGAGTGACATGTGGGCAAACTATTATACAGAAATGGCAAATAATTAATTTAACATCTTTAACACTTCTTGTTRTGACATTTACACGAAGTGGACCTAGTTTCAGGAATCTAGATTGTTTGCCCTTTATCTCGCTGAATGTGATTGGCTTTTTTATGAGAAAATTATTATTTATAAAAATGGAGAAAGCTCAGCAGAGTGAAACTGACTATTTAAAGAAAAGAAAAAATCAAGATGCATAATGCCTCTTAGTAGTAGGAGTGCATCTCTTCTTCATTACCTCCGCCAAGGGCGAGGTAATGTTTTTGGTCGCGTGTGTCTGTCTGTCGTTCTGTCGTTCTGYCTGTGGACAACATTACTCAAAAACTTGTGGACAGATTGTCATGACATTTTTACCACATGTGAGTACTGGGCCAAGGAATACACCTTTAAATTTTGGTGATGTTCTGGATCACGATGCGGATACAGGAATTTTTTTCTTTTAACACTCTGAGATCGGCAAAGCTGTGATGCTTTCACAGGGCTTCTGTAAAAAACAGTGAGCTGGATTGGACAGCATGGACTTCAAACTTTATAAAAGTAATGTTAAAACCACATTTAATGATGAATAATTTTTGCCATAATATGCGCATTTACAGAACGTTTTGTGACCAGGAAGTGCATGACTGCACCATGAAACCTATTTTTCCCATTTCAGGATGGGAGAAATAGGTCTTGGCGGAGATTTGCACTCTCTGAGTGCTTCTAGTTATCAGATGTTATTTGCCAAAGGAGAATTTCCCCTAAATGTCCTGATGCACCTCAGTAATCCAGGTAGAAAAAATTCAAAAAGAAAAAATAAGTAAGTCCTCTGGATGGGTTCTTCTTTAGTGAAACGTTTCATCTCTCATCCAAGAGACTTCTTCAGTCTGATGAGTTTCAGGTGAACTCAGTCTTATAAGCCCTGCCTCCACATGGTGGACAAACAGGTCAGTCATATGCAAAATAATCAAGCCTATTGTTAGGCGATGGCCCTCTTTTGCATGTGACAAATCTGTTTGTCCACCATGTGGAGGCAGTGCTTATAAGGCTGAGTTCACCTGAAACTCATCAGACTGAAGAAGTCTCTTGGACGAGAGACGAAACGTTTCACTAAAGAAGAACCCATCCAGAGGACCTAATTATTTTTTCTTTTTAATTTCCCCTAAAGTTCAACAAGCTTTGTATATTGATTAAAAGCTTACTGATGAAGAGTAAAGTTATAATTATTGATGAATGCTAAGGTTGGCGGTCTTTAGTTGTCTCTGCCTGCATTTCACTTTGAGCTGGAGCTCTGTGTGGGGCCTTTGAATTAAGAAACATGTTTCCTCCTTTTAAAAAATTCTCAGATCTCCAGATTAAAGTATTCAATAGCACAGAAATATCAGAGCAGAGAATGTGTTTGAAAAGGCCTTTGATATGTTTTATCTCCGAATTTCTTTGATTCACTGAAGTTTAGCTCAMACAATGAGGGACTCGTGTTTGCATGCGAAGCCAGAAAGCCCCAGCCTTCAGTTCTTTTGCTGTTCAGGTGTGGTCTGCTAACCGTTCAATTGTTCAGCAATCGCACACGTCCAAGCTTACTCCATCCTCAGTGGTATAAATAAAAGGACCAAAAATAATGACTGGAAATCGGGATGTTAGTTCTTTAGGATATGAATCAGTTTGTTTCCTGGAGCAGTCGGTGGCACCAGTCGGGGGAGTTCATTTATATTTCTTTCTCTACTTCTACAGAAAGATGGCCGTCATTGTTTCAAGTGAGGATGTGGATAATTGTGTCTGTATATCACTGTGTGTTTGCAAAGAATGCAGCTGTTTGCTCGATCTGCTCATGTTTAACCTGTCTGGCTCCTTATTCAACATAATGAATAATCTCCTGTCCATGTTTGAGCCAGTCCGGGCTGTGTGAACCTCTTTTTTGGCACAGACTTATCTCTCACACTTCCTTCCTCATCTTCCTCTTTCCATCCTTCCTTCCTTCCCTCCTTGCCACACCCTAAGCCTCGAGGTTGATATATTTGTTGGACTTTTGACATGAGCATGTAAATAACTCCTAGTTTTTGTAAATGTATTTGTTTTCACTAATTTCCTTCCTTTTTTGTTAGAGCCCTGGTTTATTATTAAAAGGCATACTGTTTAAAATTATCACWTGCTTATTTTTAATGAGCCACAAATGTTTGGGGGGAAAAATAGACGTCTTTTTAAAGCCTGGCACCTTTTAATCTGATCCGAAATATCCAGTTCCTACGAATCAATAGAAACAATAGACTGGATTTCAGGGGGTTGACATTCACAGTGCCAACTTTTATGTCTATTCCAAAAACAGATTTCAGTTTTGGCTCTAAGGTTGTAAAGGCCAGCACTCTGCCTTGAGTTTTGACCAGCTAACAATACTTAGGTGTCACTCTGTGGAGGCTAATATTGTTATTTCCTCACCCTCACTCCTGATGAATAATTCCAGAGCACTTTGGCACGTCTAAAAATGAAAACATTCCAGTAAAAATATCCCCATTCATTCAGTACTGAAGCCCATTCACTCACTAACAGAGGGGAGGGCTAAAGTAGGCATAGCTGAATGGAGCTGCTTCTATCAGAAGACATGGCCCTTTCTTTGATAAAGAAAATTCAAGACAAATTTTGGGTTTATTCTGACGAATAAGGCATGCAGACACCTCTCTGGCTAACGTTAAAATAACTTCAATCGATTTAAATGACATTTGTTAAATAAACCACTGAGTCAGAAACGATGGAGGAGATTGACAGGTGGTGTTCCTGTCAATGAAGTTTTTACTTCTGAAGTTTTTTTCGTGGAGATCTTGCTCCATTTGCTCATCTTCATCATGCTAACATTAATGTTCTATTAGAGCTGGGCGGTATGACCTCAAATTCATATCCCGGTATAAACTGTACCCCTTCACGGGTACGGTATATATTGTGGTAGAAAATTATCGTAAAAAGTAAAGATAATGTAATTTTTAGAGCGTTGTTTTTACAGAGAACTGTAATCTTAATCAAACCCAGCATTTTTGCTTTATATCTGCCTGTCAAACAATGAGCTTCCGCCTGCTGAACTGCTGCTGCTCTGCTGCGCGCTCATCTTCATCATCTTCATCATCGGAGCAGAAGCCGACTTTACATTAGCAAGACGGATTTATGACTGAACGAATGTCCACGTCTTTTTTTTATCATCTCTGTGAGTAACAATACTTTAAAGAACAAGTTTTTTCTCCGACAATTGGGTGTGAAAAAACTACAGTTGCTAACGTGCTCTGCGTGACGTGCAGCGAGAGGAGAGGAGAGGAGAGGAAGAGATTATGATCCCGCGACACGACGTAAATTTCTAGAGCGGGAGGGGGATATTTTGAGGATTTATCCTCTCTATACGTGTTTTAAAACGCTAGAATTTCTTCATTATATTTCGAACTCCTCCTGCTCAGTTGTCTCTGCACTCGCAGCCCTGCTGACACAGGTACGATGACGTAATGACGACATGACGGTAGAGCGTAAATTTCTACTGTAGGCCAACTTCATACCGTTTCTACCGTCTACCGCATATACCGCGCAGCCCTATTTGTGTCTTGATGTAAGGAAATAACTTAATGACTGCAGTTGTGAGKCCCCGAAAAATGTTGGAAATAATGATCTATGTTTCACACACACCAGAGAATTTAGTTTTTCTCTCATTATTTTTGGAATTGCATCAAGGTAAATTATTGTATTTTTCTACACTTCCGCTTTTTATTGTTTCACCAGATTTAGTGGGATTTAGAATAAATGCATGAAGTCAACAGATGGATTTATAAGTCATAGACTTGTTTTGTAAATGGTTAATTAAAACCCAAGTCTGAATAGTTTATAAGCACTTAGTTCCATATTTATAACTTGCGACCAAGATCGAAGTGGTTTTAATTAGGGGTGTAACAATATTTTGATCCACACTGATATATTCAAGGTCATCACGGCAAAATAATATTGATCGCAGACTCAAAATCATATCACGGCAGATTTTGTGATATCGAGAAACATTGCATCATCATCATCATCCAAAATAGATCGTTTTGTGAAAAAGCTGCTATTTACAGCTTTGATACGGTTTGTGTTATTGACTACATATCAACAAACCAAAAAACTAAAAAAAATAACATCTGTTGCAGAGTTAAATATTTAGGTTTTGCAGTAAAGGTATTGCCGTAGCTGTAGAGGGAGGAAACTCCTGGTCCTGTCTGCAGATGTACTCACTGCTTTGCAACAATTGTAGTTTGTGTTGGATGATAATCACTGCTGTTTGGTTCATTCTGTCACAGATAGCTGAGGCTGAAACTTTAGAGTCCAAAGCTTCTACAGCTGTGTATTTTCTATAATAGTTTTGCCTGTGTGTGTGTCTGTTTTTACTTTTGCATCTTGTTTGTCTGTACTTTTATAGTTTTTCAACAAAGAAGAACTCATCCAGAGGACCTACTCAACTTTTTTTTAGGTTTGTCTGCACTGTTAGCAAATTAAATCATAAATCGATAGAAGAATTTGAATGAAACTTTCACAAAGTAATAACTGCCTGAACATCTACAACTGATTAACTTTTGAAGTCTGTTGCTTTCAAGATGGCCACCCACCACATCAAAGTGACCTTAGCAAAAACCTAATTGGCCGAAACAGCTAATTGTACAAATATTCAGTAAAATTTTAGTGTTGTAGTATTTGAGTCATCCTCAACACATTGTCAAAAAGCTAATTAATACATTTCATTTTTAAAGTTTGAACAAAACAGAATCCTTTATTTTTAATTTAGTAATCTGTAACTCCATAAAACCCTCAAAAGAATATTTAAGCTAAGGCTCAGAGAAATAAAATTATGTTTGCATCGCAACAAAAACACTCGTTTAATCAGAACAGCTCAAATATTTTCGCCCACTGACTGTTCCCATGTATCTGTTTTTAGCTGGGAACATCCCACCATGTCATGTTATTTCGTTGCAGCTTTGTTGTCCTTATTTGGTCACCGACTAGACATTTTTCCAGGGAGATTAATAGTTTTTATATGTTAAATTCCCACCCTGCTGTCATGTGTACTGCAGGATATTTCTCCCCCGAAACACATAATAAACACACAATCACAACACACACAGAGCAGTTTACCCGCGTCTGCAAGTGCACACACAAACACACGGTCCCTGTCRAAAACTGTCTTTCCCGTTTGTTCCCCCTCCCCTCTTTTTCCTTCTTCAGCTCAGGGCTTTGCATAACAGGTAGTCRCAGACATTTCCTCGTCCTGAGCAGGGATATCCTGGCGCCCGACAGTCGCTCCCTGGTCCGCTGCAGATCTGGCCCAGGGATTCTGGACTAGGACTAAATTTAGACCAAGAGCAGACCCCTTCATTTCACACTAATGCCATGAAACTGAGTGACCACACTCCCTCAAAAGAGTTGGTATCAACAGTGCTCATACTTTTAATAAACTTTTAATAGCTTATCTGCAATAAGAGTGGGTTTACGCTTAAATTTAGCAAAAATAACTGCCAGGCATCAGAATGATTAAACACATCAAAAGGCTTTGAGATTGAGTCTAAAGATTGTCAATAAAAACATGCAGCAGCAAACTACACCTCCAATGGTTTTAAACGCTTCCAAATGGCATTTACTGTCATTCTTTTCTCCGTCCTGAATTAAAAATGTGCACATTGAGTGAGACTTGTCCTCACAGGTAAAGTACCATAAACGCAGTGCATGCTGGTACTCACTGGCGAGTTGAAAGAGTGCAGCGATGGCCTCCTCCCACCACTGGGATTCCTGTGTGATGAAGGGCAGCTCCATCAAGCCTAGAAGGAAGATCAGCTGACCGGCAGTCAGGGCCACTGTCGCCATCAGGTTGCACGCTCGCATCATGTTAAACTGCACTTTAGGGACCAGAAGAAAAGTTGTCATGACTTTTGTTCTRCGTTTCAAATGCGTCCAAACAGAGCACACCACAGGCGAGACAAAGCTTACATGAGGAGAAATGCTTAGTCTAAAAACACGTCTGAATTTTCAAGTGCATCAGAATGTTAGGGAAGCAATAAACTATTCATTTGTAACGAGGCGTTATTGTGATTGCTGGTTTTTTTTGTGAATTGTGAAGCACTTGTTTGTGTAATATTAGCAGAAGGGCTGCCAATTGTGCCCATTAAAGCTTGCCAGTGGAAGTTCAGCATTTCCCTGAGTTGTTCTTGTGTGACATTTTCACAGTGGAGCTTCAGTTAATAAAGCACACAAATCCATCACAGCAGGTGTAATGTTTATCCACATTCTCAAACTCACCAGGGAGTTGGAAAGCTAACAAAAAAAAAAGACCTAAACCTTTTTTTAATAAAACACATTCCATAAATTCTTGTCTGGCTACTATGGGTTAATGTTTACATGATTGTAGTAAATAATYTTGACGGTACATTCATAAATTTAATCTATCAACTTATCTTATTAATGCCCCAGACAGTGAAACTTTTTGTCAGAACTGTAACACTAACATTTTACACCTTTTAGTAATATGTTGTTGTTGATGTGCATCTGTTTTGTAAAGCAGATCTAAACAGAACTGTTGTGTCAAAATCTAAAAGGAGATAAAAACTTACATTTAACAGTGCTTCGGGATTCCTGGTAGCCTGCGTACTCTGATCCCCATCCAAGGCTTTCACACTGCTTATGTGTCCCTTGCACCTTGCTGGCAGTCTGGAGGTCGTCACGACCCCTTTCCCCGCCACTGGTGCACATTCTCCACAGCCCCACGCTCCTCTTACGTCCATCTTCCAGATCCTGAAAGACCCAGCTCGGGGTGAAGGCTGCAACATTATTCAGGACGAGGGAGAGCAGGGCTACCACCACCGCCGCCGCCACCAGCCTCTGCACGGCCACGCAACGCCTGGCGCCCGCCACCTCTCCCCCTCCGTGGTGTCCCTCCTGCAGCTGCTGTTCCTCCTCAGCGTACTGCTCGCTCCCCTCCTCAGAGCCAGAGGCACCAGCAGCGCTCTGGGTCCCCTGACTCCGCTCCACGGCCTCCTCTTCTTCCAGCGGTGCGCTGTGCGCGTCGGCAGGAGTGCTGTTTTAGGGACTAGCTAAAGAACATCTCCATTCATCCTCATTCAGGAGTTGGTTGTTGTTGCGGCAGATCCTCAGCCCTCCTCCTCAGACAGCAGCGTGGGTACTTGGGGATTAATCCAGCTGGGACCTGGGTCCATTCCACTGACTTCCACTGTCTGCAGCTTGGCTTTTAAGTCTTTGTTTAAAATTGGCCTCGGTGTGTGTCCTGGTTCTTAATCTCCTTTTCTTTGCTTCTCTGCTTTGATGCACTCTCCTGACTTCTTTGAGTGCAGAAAGTTTCTCTGTAGACAACCTTTTTTGAAATCCCTCACTAGTAGTGCCACATTGTTTTCAACAAATAAGATTTAAAAAACACATTGATCCTTAGGACAGCGTTGTTAGGACCTGACTCGTTGCTGGCTTTGCTTGAGGTAACTTGGAAGTGCCCACTCTCTCTGACTTGTGACTGGAACAAGTAGTCCTCTAACCCACCTCCTGCAGCTTCTTTCTTTATTGCCCACCCCTCTCTCTCTCTCTCTCTCTCTCTCTCTCTCTCTCTCTCTCTCTCTCTCTCTCTCTCTCTCTCTCTCTCTCTC
>NW_013952450.1:1390817-1393849 GCF_001266775.1 Austrofundulus limnaeus
GTCTCTCTCTCAGAGGCAGGGTCTCTCTCTCAGAGGCAGGGTCTCTCTCTCAGAGGCAGGGTCTCTCTCTCTCTCTCTCTCAGAGGCAGGCTCTCTCTCTCAGAGGCAGGGTCTCTCTCTCTCTCTCTCTCTCTCTCTCTCTCTCTCTCTCTCTCTCTCTCTCTCTCTCTCTCTCTCTCATATGCACACTAACTGTAGACGACACACTGCAAATGCTTGAAATCAGAGTTAAAATGTGAAAAAAAAGAGTCAAAATGGTGGGGTGTTGCTCTCCATCAAGGCRTCAGTTTGCACATCTTGTGAGCTTTTAACTAACAGTGGTCTTCTTAATGATCCATTTTAAGTGTATGTGTGTGTATGTGTGTGTCTGTGCACGTGAGTGTCCAAAAAAAAAAACCTGCTCTTGGACGTCACTGTTTTGTATATTCTTTTGTCTACAGACCAAGGGGGCTTTTGTTAAAGTCCTGTCTCTCATGTGCATATTTGCCACCACAGTCAGCCAACAGGATGTGTTTCCTGAGAGGAAAAGAGGATGGGAAGAGGGGCCAAATGTAGACCTGTTTCTTCTCTTGTCTTTCCTTTTCTGGCTCTAGATCTCGCCGCTCTGTGTGCAGCAGTTTGAACAGTTTTATCAGTGTGGTCTGTGGCCATACAAGGTATAATTTTTGGTTGACACTTGATTGCTCTCGCGTTCACATTTCACTTGGCCTCTTCTTTTAACAGGGCCCCTAAAGATTTGGGGTATTTCCTGTTGCTTGAGTTTCAATAAACAACCCACATCTGTATCTGCTAAAGCAAAGATGGGAGGGAGAAATGCAAATAGAAACCAGATGGTTGTGGAATTTTCATTCTGGAAACTGAAGCTAAAGTAAAAAAAGAAGGGATTGATTTACGTCATCGAGCCAAAACGGGGAAAAGAAGAGGAGAGAGAACCAAAAGCACATTTTGTGCCTTAATTTCAAACTCATGTGAACTGTTTGTAAATTCGTCATGCTTTTTCATTGGCATACTGACTCAGGGTCAAAACCGGGCTGCAAATAGCTTGAGAATAACTCTAATATGCATCAGCATTGTATTTTTCCCTAAACAGGAAATCTCTTATCGGATGTACGTAAATGTGTACCAATGTTTGAGCTGTTGAAAAATAAAATGCCACTGGAATGAGCAATCCATGCGAACGACCCCTTCTCCTTTCTCTCTAGCAAAGCGGTATGGGAAAACATGGCACGGATGTGTGTGAAAACCCGCCGGCTGGACGTAGCACGAGTGTGCCTGGGGAATATGGGGAATGCCAGGGCAGCAAAAGCGGTAAAGGAGGCGAAGCTCGAGCCTGAACCTGAAGCACAAGTGGCGATGTTGGCCATCCAGCTCAACATGCTAGTAAGACATTCAGGTGTAAATGCTTTTATTAATGTGTTACCGTAAAGAAGATGAAAACTGTCATTGTTCTTTTATTCTTTTTTTTTTACTTAGCTTTGTCTGCACATGCCACTTTTTTTTCTTGTTTGGAGAATTTGATTTTTCAGATAAATTGTATAAATTAAAAAAGCAGGGGAAAGTAGGTAATATAAAACAACTATTAGAATATTTTCTCATACAAACCCCACTGCTGTCCAACAYAGAGTAAAGCCACACCTTTTTGCTACAAATAACACATCCTCTATTTAGGCCCAAACATGTCACTGCGCACAAGCTGCGGGACTTTCCTGACTGAAAGCTACTTTATTTTTCCATTAGGGGTGTACCAAAACAATCAATTCACATTCTCATTTACAAAGATTCAGAATCAATTTAAAATGTCCCAAAATCGATTTTTAAAGAAAAAAAAATAATAATAATAATAAAAAACTAAATCCAATGGCTGTCAGCCTTCAATTTTGTAACTACGTGGGACATCCTGATGTCACCACGCAGCTGGTTCTGGAATGTATGCATGCACAGAAAGCACCAAAACAAAGAGGAAACTACAAAACTGGAGGAAAGAGAGATTCAACTGACCCTGTCTTCATTGAATGCAAAGATTTGGGCTCATTTTAGTTTTCACTGAACGAGTTTGATGAGCTTCACTGTGTGCAAGGTTTGCAAAATGAAAATGAAGCAATTTGGGAACATGACGAATGGGCTCACATTATCAGTTTTAAATGAAAAATTGATTTTGAATTCAATCGTGGCCCCAAAAATCAGAATCAAATCCAATCGTGAGATAGTAAAAKATTCCCACCTCTACTTTCCATCTTCTTTTCCTGTCCTTCAACAGGAAGATGCAGAAAAGTTGTACAAGAGCTGTCAACGCTATGACCTGCTGAACACGTTCTACCAGGCCTCCGGCCGATGGCAGGAAGCTTTGGAGGTCGCTGAAAGTCACGATCGTATCCATCTGCGCACGACCTACTACAAATACGCCAGATACCTGGAGTCCATGGGCGACAAGACGCTGGCGCTTGCTTAGTAAGATGATGTGTAGTTTTATGACAAGGATGCAGACTAGAGTTTGTGTCTTTAATTTACCATAGACGTCATATGTGATCATAAGCCTTTTATTTTCTTCCCTCACAGTTATGAGAAATCAGACACACACAGGGTTGAAGTGCCCCGAATGCTTCAGGATGACACAGCATCTTTAGAAATTTATGTTAACAAAATGAAAGATAGGTGAGTTTAACCTTGATCTATATTTTTTGTTATCTTCTTCAGACAGTGTCAGTAAGTACACGGGTTAGGTTACATTTAAACAGTCAGCTTTATTGATGCAGAAACATCTACAAGTGGTGGGCCCAGTACCTGGAGAGCCAGTCCGACATGGAGTCAGCGCTGCAGTTTTACGAGCGCGCTCAGGATTACCTGTCCTTGGTCCGAGTCCACTGCTACATGGGGAAAATTCAGAAGGTAGTGCTGACTTTCATTTGCTTTAGACTTTTGACTTGAAACCAGAGATGGGAACTCGTGACTCGGACCTGAGTCGCGCTTAAGTCCCTACTATTAGAGACTTAGACTTGACTTGGACCCTAAAGACTTGAGACTTGACTTGGACC
>NW_013952450.1:1396877-1398025 GCF_001266775.1 Austrofundulus limnaeus
GTAGAAACTAGTTTGATATGAAAAACAAAACAAAAGTAGAAAGAGGATCACAGACATTTTAATGCAAAATTTTTTAAACAGCATCAATTAAATAAATAAAATGGTCAACATTTTAACACCGTTACTGTTTAGGTTGATCAACAGAGACTTTTTCAAGCTGAATGTGGTTTTGTATTTATCCAGTAGGTTTATCATACAGCTTTCTTGTAAATGATAAAAAAGTATTTTTTTATTGTGTTGAAGTAAACATTCTTTATGTCCATCAGATATTTTGCAGATACTTCTGAAAACCAGTAAAGGCTGCAGCTCTTAGTATTGAGAATTCAGCTTTTTGATATTCTGATATACAAGTTCCTTGTATTTATTTAAAGAAATAATAGTTGTCATAAATGTTGAACTGGTACGTTTCGACCCAAGGGCAGCAGGAGGGTTAAAGATTTCTTCAACACTAATATCAAGGCTGGATAAATTTAAGTTTAGAGTTTGATGTCAACAACCATGAAAGAATTAAATCATGAAGATAAACTATTTATACATTTCAATGAATTAAAATATTTCAAATAATTTAGACTACAAATTRATAACAAAAACCAAGTTAAATATTGGTGGAAAGTGTAATGAAAAYGTATAGCTAAGCTGCTGGCATCCATAATCAATCCCTCTTTTATTTATTTTCTGAACTGTTTTAAAAGAACAGCACAGCATCTTTTTTATAGTGAAAACTATGTTTCAGGAGTTTCTCTAAAAAAGGGTATCGCCTGATTCAAAAGTGGTCCATGAGTTTCTACAACAAACTGTGTACAATGTTACCCATCGTATGGTGTAAACAAGCTACGGATGCTAAAATGTGAAAATCTTCAATTTAAAGCAGATTTTATTTATTCCTTCTGTGCCTCTCAAACTGAATATTCAACAAAATAGGCTAACGTCTAAAATCAGACAATTATACCAGTCATTGTCAGAAGAGGGTGCTATTGTCTGAGAATTTTGCTATGCTTTCTTAGGTTGTAGGCTCCTTTAACACTTTTATTTTTTATTTTTTTATTTATTTATTTTTTGTGACAAACATATAATACTGCTGTTTGGTCTCACTGGACAAACACAACAAAACGAGCTCTTCAAAATAGTGCAGGTTACTAGCTTAGTTC
>NW_013952450.1:1398053-1419244 GCF_001266775.1 Austrofundulus limnaeus
CAGACCCCCGACCCAAAGACCCCTGGTGGCGAAACCCGGAAAATCCGCGGGCGTCAAGGGCTGACGCGAGGGGGGTACCCTGCGCGTCAAAATAAGACGCAGAGGGAACCTTTGGAAAAGCGTCAATATGTGACGACTTGGGAGTGAGAATGTGTAGCTTAAGTAAGAGTTAACATTAGGCCAAGACTAAGAATAAATAAAAGAAAGTTATGTGCCACCTTTGTGCACAGGCCTCACTGAAAACCACATTATCCTCACATCCAGTCATCAAACACCCAAACCTATTTCAGGATGCACATCCCACACACATCTGCTGTGTGGTTGGCTTGGCATTTTTTATTTACTTATTTTTTTTCTCAGTTGTGGTTACGCTCGCCACGCGTTTCTGATGTGGTTTCCATTTCACTTCCTGTGATGTGGTTGTGTGTTCTGGTCATGTCGGCTGTTCTCTTGTGGGCAGGCCTGTGCTTAGTCGCCGGGCTTGCTGTAGGTAAAGGAAGGCAGGAAAACAACAGAGGGATTTATCTTGGCCGGAAGAAAGTGAACAGAGTTTGATGACCATGAACAAAGCTGGTTATTGATTTGAATCACTGCTTCATTTTTACAGTTTTAGTTAGACACACAAACAAACAAACAAAAACTAAGAAGAGAGAAAAACGTCTTTAATTGCAGCACACATGATGATCATGAACAGCACATTATGGCATTTTTGTCACACAGTGTTTATTCCAAACTGATAGGTTTGAAGAAAGTTGAGCACATCAGAGTAGCAATTAAAAGCCAAGGAAAATAAATGTGTCTTTGCTGGTTTCAATAGAACAGACAGTGAAAGGCTGAACTTTGGGGGCCCCAGCAGAAAATGGCTCATCCTTCKATGCTAACAGGTCTGGGAACAACTAAAAGTGCACGCTCAGCAGATTTATGTGGTCTGGCTTTTGAGTAATTCCAAAGACGTTCTGGTGTATAACCCAAAAGAGTTTAGAGAAGGCGAGGCTGTGATCAGGAGGTTGAGGAAAACATACAGATAAAAAAAGAGGTTAAAATGTAAACTTATCAGTCTACAAGAATTTTGTGCTTGAGTGTAGGTCAGTCACATGACTCGAGCTTCTTTTTGGTTTTTAATCAGATTCAGCAGAGGGTTTTGTTTCAATGAAGCAAACACTTTCAAACTGCACMATTTGATATAGATGGGGATCCATTTAATTTTTTTTTTGATGTCATAGTTGTGATACACGGCTTTAATTCAAAGCAGCTTATTATGTGAAGGTMTTAATGTTTGTAGCTCTGTGAAAATATTAACGTTTGTATAGAGCAGTGGAACCCAAAGTTGGGGTCCTGAAAATATTTTCTGAATTAATTACACTAAAAAAATGACAACTTGCATTWTTTTGCCTTTGTTGTTACAAAATAAAAACATTAGTTTACTTTAAATAGACAAAAATAGCGTAATGAATAACGATACTATGCTCTTGTTTATTTTCATCAACCGACAACAGCTGGGGGCACAGGCCTCTGCTGCTGGTATTTTGGGGGGTCAAAAGCTGTGGGAACCACTGGTATAGAGAACCAACAGTGCCACACTTCACTCCTATTTTTTATAGGATTGACTTTAAAAGCTTTTTTTAAAACTTAAAAAAGCCCAAGAAAGAGTTTCTGAAGTCTACTTTAGCCTAAAGACCAGAGCTAAACTGAGGCGGAGCTCCTCCAGCACCTTTGTGAGGTTACAAGGTCAGCTGAAGGTGACCCTAGAGCTGAAAAGCATAAAGGAGTGATGGTGGCTTTGAGGTGGATCGATGTGTTTTTGTTCTGTCAGAAGAATACCTGTATTCTGTGACGCTGCAATCCTTTGTGTCCACATTTCCAGAAATAAAGGCAAAAAGCCTTTGTTTGGGAAATAGTTATTGATGTTAAAYGACTTCAAAGTTTGTGTTCTGCTGCAGGACGTACAGCAGCTTCAGAGGTGAGCTCAGCAWCAGAACCGATGTGGCACTACAGTGTATCTGCTCGTTCTCCTGAAAAAGTTTCWTCATTCATTTTTATGTTAATTTGACATTTTACAACACTTTTGTGCAACACATCAAAATATATTTACAGTGATRGTTCAAATCTTTTGCAGTGGTGTTCTGTGGAACATTGTAAACAGTTAATATCTTACCTGTTGTACAACACCAGTTGCACGTTGGGATGTTGTGTAAAACAAAACAAAAAAAAACAGAATACAATGATTTGACTTTCCTTTTCAATCTATTCAATTGAATACAATACAAAGACAAGATATTTAATTTTGAAACTGATAAACTTTATTAGTTTTTGTAAATGTTTACTCATTTTGAGTTTGATGCCTACAACACAGTCCAAAACAGCTGGACAGGGGAAACAAAAGACTTGGAAAGTTGAGGAACGCTCAAAGACCACCTGTTTGGGTCATTCCACAGGTAAACTGGGTGATTATAAACAGGTAAATATCATGACTGAGTATAACTGGAKCATCCACAAAAGGCTCAGTCATTCACAAACAAGGAGGGAGGAGTTTCACCTCTTTTACAAGATATTTTATGAAGATTWCTACCTGTAGAGATCTGTCATCTCCTCACATCATGGGACAGAGGCAGCATGACGTTCACAAACCATTCATTTCTTTTATTTATTAACCTTTATTAAACTACACTACAGGCAAATCCCATCGAAATCACAGATCTCTTTTGCGATGGAGGCCTGAACCTAACCTGCATGTTTTTACCTGCATGTTTTTGGTCTGTGTGAGGAAACTGGAGAACCTGAAGAAAAAAACATGCATGCACGAGGAGAACATGCAAATTCCACTCCACTGAGCCGTCATGCTGCCCATTTAATTTTTTAGATGGAAAATCTGACACATATACTTTTGTGAACAACTAATTTAGGTAGTAGAATAACTGTATTTTTACTCCCATTTCTGTTTAGTTAAATTATCATTTAAAAAGTATTGAAGCCCTTTAAAGATCTTCCTTTTAAAATTTTATTTTAAACAGTCGTGTGTTTCACGCCATCAGTAGGTGGTGCTGCTCATACTGACGGTTTCCCTCGATGAAAGACCCCCAAAGAGATCCGGCCTTGAGAAAAAAATGCCTGGAATGTTTGCAGAGCTTATGTCAATTTCATGAGCCTCGGGAGAAGAAAGCGTCGGGACAATGAYGGGTCACCCTGGTGAGAATAATGTCATTACATGTTACCCACACACGTACACGCCTGTGAATACTTCCCCTCTTTGCTGTGGCTGAGAACTGGGCAGTAAACAAGTTTCCAAAAGGAGGGTTCATATTTATAACCTCAGTGATGGGGCGAATGGGGAACKATTCCCCTTTAAATCTATTAAACAGTGACAAATGCTTTGGTGCTGTGGACTACAGCTTTAAAATTAGAGAGCTATTATTTTTATTTAAAGGTTAGCTTTATGTTTAAAAGACAACAAAAGTGGACGAAAGAAGTTTATGTTCAGATGSCCTTGGGGAGCGATGGGAAAAGTGGATGATGGAAAAAGTTGTCCAGTTTTCAGRCAGTCATGCCAAGCAGCCATGGGAGGGTGATATCGGAGGGGCAGGGGTGTGAAAGTTTGAGAGGAATGGGAAGTGGGATTTTGTTGGTAATGTATTAAACTCCCAGGGCCCTGGGAAAAGGGGGTGGGGGGGCTCAGCTTGGGTCTGTGCCAACATAGTCACGGTGCCAAAACACTGGGTGTTGGGGACCACTGCTCTCACCGGCAGATCTGTGGGAAAATCAAAAGCAGGTTAGTTTTTTCTTGTTGTTGTTGTTGCTCAATCGCCCCCCAAAAAAACGTCTCTGCAAAACCTCTGCAARCTTACAAAACATGAAATATACCACGAGTAAAATAAAAAAACTAGAAGAAAATGGAATAATTTGCAGCACCACAGCTGGTTCTCAAGGCAAAGTGCCAAATTTTTCCCCCTCTCAAGCTGAGGCATTTCGGAACAGTTGACTTCTTGGTGTTTGTCCAGCGCCTACAGTAGGTGGTCACTATTATGATGTAAATAGCGATTATTAGATTAGGCTTGGATGGTTTAAAGATGGCAACAAAAAGACATTTCATACAGATTTACAGTCGTGTGGAAATGTTGAGGTGTACTCTCAGAGTTTTGCCAAAGTTGTTAAAAATTTTGTAAAGTAAAATGAAGGAATGCACATTACCCCACCGCCTCTCATGACAGAGGTTCAGACAAAAATCCACTGAGTTGTCACAATTTTGGTCAAATCTGGAAAATAACATCAATTTTAGCTTAGTATCTGTAAAACTGACTCAATTATAGATGTTTTTTTTTTTTTCATTTCTAAGAACAGTTGTGGTAGCCATTTTAAAATGAATCAAAAGTTAATCATCTGAAAATGTTCATTCAATGATTACTTTCTGAGTAGTTCAATAAAATTTGAAGAAATCCTCAAAAAGGAGATTTTGTTCACATTAATCAGTCTGTGATTTTCATTTTTGATTTTCATTATTCCAAACAAGGAATATGATGGGCAATTAGCTTTTCATTTAACTTGTAGATAGCAGATACCAAATTTTCTTCTGAGTGTCACTGAACATATCTTGAATACCAACAGCTGTACTTGTACCACAGTTATAAACATACTGTAGAGCTTAGCTTGTAGTGGTGTCCTGATGCACATTGAAGTGTGCAGATGATGATCCCGGGGCGATAGGAAAAAAAACTTTTGTTAAGTAAGAACATAACAGCATCATGATTGCCTTCACGTTGAAGATGCAGGTTTGTCAAATTTGCTTTGGTCCATCCACATTCCAACAGGCTGTGCAGTTTGAGGATGTATAATACATGTGTCAAACTGAAGATCAGTGGGGCCCACAGCTGCATTTCATCTGGCCCGCAAAAGCTTCAGAGGTGTATTAATGTCTTAAAATAAGTGTTTGCTGCTTTAAAGCCCGCATTGACCATAGAGTACATCTCCCACAATGCATGTTGAGTATTTTACCTACAGTATGATGGCATCTCAGCAGCAGGTGAAATTTATTGTGTAAAATCTCCATTTTGCTGCATTTTCACTGGCTACTGTTGATGTGGTCCAGCTGTACTGGGAAGTTGCCACTTGCAAGTCATGAATTTAAACTGGAACTCTGGTGGGAATTTCCCATCAAAATGTGGGAAATTTCAGAATTCAAGACGCCAGCCACTCGCCACAACTCAACAGTGAGTGAACCTCTCTTACTTTTATTTTTAATAGTATTTCTCTATTTTTTATTTCACGTTTAGTCAGCCATACATGCAGAATGTGTTAAAACACTGTTTCTATGCAGGAAATACCACATGGAGCTCAGTTATTGTTTGTTGGTGGTGCTCAGCCATAACAATGAGAACAGTGAAAACTAGAAGTAGTCGGAGAGTGCAAACCTCCGCCAAGACCAATTTCCCCCATCCTGTAAGAGTTAATGCGCAAAAGCAGAGAYGGAAACACATTTGCCAAATAAGTTCTGACGTAGCGAACATTTAAGCAGGCAGTATGCACGGRATTTCTTCTTGGTGGAGTCCAATGTGAAAAAAACAAAAGAAAAGTCAGACTCGTCACCCGACGTTATTTATTGTCAAACTGGTGTCGGATTAAGCTCCTAAGTTTTCATCAGTCACGTTTCACCATGTAAAATGTCTGTTTTAACCCCTTGTATGAGTTTGTAATGGTTTGACTCTCTTTATAAAGTGCTTCCTGGCTCCCCCCGTCTCCAAACTTTGAGGCCCGGCAGCTCTCTGTTTACAAGCCTAGTAGCAAGAAACTGTTTTGATTGGTTGTTTCGGAAATGTGGTGTGTTTGACGAAATGGGATAAATAGGTTTCATGGTGCAGTCATGCACTTCCTGGTCACAAAACGTTCTGTAAATGTGCATATTATGGAAAAAATTATTCATCATTAAATGTGGTTTTAACATTACTTTTATAAAGTTTGGAGTCCGTGCTGTCCAATCCAGCTCACTGTTTTTTAACAGAAGCCCTGTGAAAGCATCACAGCTTTGCCGATCTCAGAGTGTCAAAAGAAAAAAAATTCCTGTATCCGCTTCGTGATCCGGAACATCACCAAAATTTAAAGGTGTGTTCCTTGGCCCAGTAACCACATGTGATAAAAATGTCATGACTATCTGTCCACAAGTTTTTAAGTAATGTTGTCCACAGACACAACGGCAGACAGACATACGCGACCGAAAACATTACCTTGCCCTTGGCGGAGGTAATGAATTTGACAGTCCTGGTGTACAAGGTCGTCAGTGAGCGTGAAAAGCATGAAAGAAAAAACAATGTTACAGAATACATTGTTGTCAAGCTTTTACTGCCGAGATAATGAATACATTTCTGTTTAACTGATAAGATTCCACCTCAGATTAAAAAAGAAAAAAACATATTGGCAGATTTAAGTATCTATTCTTTGCTAAAAAAGTGTTTTTTTTTGCAAATGTTGTAAATGTAACTTTTACAACACATATAATACATATTAATTTATTTTCACAAATTATCATCTGATAAAACTATTACTAAATACTTTTATTTTACTTTTGAAAGCAAATTAAARTTGAGGTGGCAATTGTGGCACAGCAAACAGCAAGACCCTCACATTTATCAGCACTACACAAATATAAGTATATGTGCAATTTTCTTGACGTTACTTCGAAGACAGGCTTGTTTTGGTGGTGGGAACATGGGCAGAAAAGCTTGGATGACAGTGTCGAACAGCGAGGATGGGAAACAGGGTGTAGCGATGCAGAGGAAGTACCTCACATGTTTCGTGATGGGCTGCTTGTCAAGAGAGCCTTTGTTTTAGGAGGTTAATGCCTAATTGATACAGGCTTAATGAGAGCTGCCTGTGTGTGTGTAGTGTGTGTGTGTGTGTGTGTGTGTGTGTGTGTGTGTGTGTGTGTGTGTGTGTGTGCCGGGGGCTGGATGGCTTTGCTGTAATTGGAACGGACAAGCCTTGTGTGGAGGAGTGCACAGGGAAGAGAATTCTGGGAACGTAAGGAGAGAGAGAGAGAGTGGGAAAGGAGAAGAAGAAAAGGTGATGCTGAACATCATGAGAAAGAAACAATAGAAACTTGAAAACAATGTTCAGCCCGGAWGCTCGATATAGGCCCATTTAGTTTTTAGAGTCAGGATTCATTTTACTTTTTTTTTTTTTTGCCTCCATGTGTTCTAAGCCAAACAATTACAAAAGTGCCAATCCAAACTGTCTGCTTTCTGAGACACCTGTCTTTTCACCCCCTCTTTCAGTCTGACAGGCTGAGACTATTCATGCAAGAGTCCTCAGTGTCTCTCCAGACAAGCTGTCAAGGCTGGAGAGGCCTTCAGAGGGAGGGGGAGGACGGGTGAGAGAGGGGGGCCACAGAAAGGCTGTGCACTTCAGAAAACCTCCAAGAACCACAGAGATTCTGGGTGGCTTCATAAGAGGGGGACAAAAACTGAGACATTATAAGGGAACAAATGTTTTATTTCTCATTTAAGTAGGTAAAGCCGTAGACAGGCAATCTTAAATACGTGGATGAAATAMGAGAAAAAAGTATGAAGGGTGACAAAATAAAAAGAGGGACCTGTTACAGTACGGGTGAGAACGTTGGGAGGGAGGCAGCCTGATGAACAGAAGCGAATGAGAATGAGGCTAAGTGTCGGTGAGGGAAGGAGGGAAGGGACAAGCRTTCTGCTTTCCCACACTCGGCCCGTTCCCACAGTGGACCCAGCTAATCCCTGTCTTAATTGGGGGAGAATTCCAGCGCACATGTTCCCTCGGAATGAGAGAAGGGAGAGGAAAACTCTGCAGCTTCTGACACATCAGACAGGCAGCAGCAGCGGCTGGGGCGGTGCGCAGTGTGCGAGTGCACTTTGTTGGAGTATAAACACGCCGCCTGACTGTCAGCACATCTGAGGCATAAACGGCTTTACGTGTTGTTTCTTTTTTTGTTTCATTCCATCCGACGTGTGAAGGGCCCTCAGCAGCCACTTAACCCTGCTTACTCGCATTCCTCTACGTGTGTCTAAAGCCCTGAGGCACAGCTTAAAAAAAGTATATATTTTTGATAAAAGTTATCATACAGTTTGAACATTTTTTAACACATTTTATTTGTTATTTTGGTTGTTCTTTGAGAAAATTGAGCAAAAATGATGCTGGATTTGATCAGACTTGGTGCACAGCTGGGTGCTGGAGCAATGCAGATCAAAAATATCTGATAGATACAAAACAATCCAAACTGGAAATCTGTTGGACTTCTCCTCATTTAATTAGTTTGACTTCACAGTAACATTCAGCATGCTTGAAGACAGCAGAGCAGCAAAGAGGCTGAGGTTTAAGAAGTCAAACAGGCTTTAATCATGCCAAATTATTAAAAGTCATATTTTAGTTTACTGTAAAGATCTTATAATAATAATAATAATAAAAACCACCTAAATTGACTATAGACCAAATTAAAACTCATTTTTCAGAACAGAATAAATGTATTCACCAAACAACGTGAGGAAGAGTGGCCATCTGACAATTGTAGGGTGTAGAGATTGAATCTTGGCTTCTCTCGTCACGTGCCAAAATGTCCTTTGGCAGGAGACTAGACCCGACCAGACCCTGCGCTGCCCCAATCTGTGTGTTGGTTTGTGTGTGAATTAGCAAATGTGACTCAAGKTCATCACTTTGAGACTAAAACAGAACCATATAAATGCAATCCATTTCATTATAAAGAAACATGGAAATCTACAGTACGTAAAATAAAACAAGGGTTTCTTCGATTTTATTTCTAAGTTTGTAATTTTTCTAAAATGTTCCACATTAATTCATCTTGAGGCTTGTAGGCTATTTTTGACACTGTTCTTGAGTACAAACAGGTGCTGCGTAACAAAAAACCTCCATAAATGGATTGAGACCATCACCTAACATCTTTGTTGTTGCCTTTTACAACTTTTTCTCTCATTCCTTGTTAATTATTCTGGCTGTGATGGATGGGAGACAAGTCCAGAGTGTACTCTGCTTCTCACTAGGGTTGTAACAATACATCGATCCATATCGATATATCATGGTTCACGATTCAATCATCCATCCATCCATCCATTTTCTGTACACGCTTCTTCCTTTTCAGGGTCGCGTGGGTCACTGGTGCCCATATCCAGCAGTCACAGTGCGAGGGGCGGGGTACACCCTGGACAGGTCGCAAGTCCATCACAGGGCCACACATAGAGACAAACGATACAAACAACCATTCACTCTCTCACTCACACCTAGGGACAATTTAGAGTTATCAATTAACCTGACAGTCATGTTTTTGGTCTGTGGGAGGAAGCCGGAGTAAACAAAAACGTGGGAGTCGTACTGGTCGTAAGTTCTCCTGACCTGGATGCCTTAACGTACCGAGTCCTCCTGACCACCAGCTGACCGGACGGTTGAATCACCAAAARGTAGAGGCTGTGTTTTTTGTAAGCGTATGAGATCCAGCTGACGGAGAGACGCAGACCTGGTGCTGTTTTGGTTCTCATCTTTTGATGAGATAATTGATAACAATTAAACCTTTTACTAATCCTCCTTTTTCTTCACTGTTCTTAAGCTAAAAAACCTTGCCATAAGTGAATGTACCTGTAAACGTAAGTGTTTGATGAGATCTAAACCTAGTTTACATGTTCTGGTTCTTTCTGAGTGTCATATTTACAGTAAATCACATCGGACGTGAAGTGTTTGAATTTATTTTTGCAAAGTTTACTATTTTTTCAGGCTTTTTATACAGGTAAACGTCTGAAGAGGTGGACATGTATGGGACAACAACATACAGACTTGTTGTTGTTGAGTTTATCAACACAAACCGCTACCTGAGAAGCACTACTAGCCCCTCCCCCATCAGAGTGTCAGAGCAGGATGAGTCAGTGCAACGCCAATCAAATGAGAGAGAGGGTGGGGGCAATTGCTGCATGGGGGGGAKGTTTTATGGGTAGAGTAGTTTGTTTTTCCTGTAACACTTCATTAAAGTTTTTTAAGAAAAAGCTAATTGAAAGGGGCGCTTAGCAGAGTAACAACCAGGGATTACAAATAATTACTTTTTTCTTCTGCAGTTCGGCGCCCCCTCCAACAGATGGYGCTCTAGGCGACAGCCTAGTTCGCCTATGCCAAGAGCCGGTTCTGCTTTCACCACAGAGAGGTATTTATCTTTCTAGAAAAAGAACCCGTTTTCCCTCATTATTTATGAGAAGGAATGAGAGACCCTGATGTGTCTCCTACAGAACTATCAAAATGTCTTCCAAACAAATCGATATAATTCAGTATATTGTGATAAAGCTGGTGATTTACACCCCTACTTCTTGCATTGACCTCTGGAGATGGGCACCAGCTTACTGTGACCCTAGTCAGGAACAGAGAGGTCAAAAATGCGTGAATGGATGTTTTCCTGATGCAGACAATCGTGTTTGCCTACTTTTGGTGCACTTTTACCTTAAAAATATTATTTTCATTTAAAATTGTGCGTAAGGTTTTGGTAAGAATTTCCAGAAGACATGAAGTGATAATCAACAATAACATGGAAAAGGTTCAAAGGAAAATTAAACTGTAATATAGCTGCTTGAACATACTGGGCACCAAGTAAAAGATTTGGACCATATTTTGGACCAAAATTTTATATTTTATTTTATGTACTGTAGATTTCCATGTTTCTTTATAAAGAAATGGATTGCATTCATATGGTTCTGTTTTAGTTTTACTAATCACTCAAAGTCCAAAGTTTGGACCAAAATTTCATTTTTTGTGCACTATCTATAGTTTGTAAGGTAACTAGCATGTGAACCTCTGTAAAGATGCTGCTGTGACACCTGAATTTCCCCTCTCAGCGGGAAAACAAAGGCTATTTCTATTCTACTATTTTTTATGAGTTTCTTTGTTTGTTGGATCGTTCGTAACTATTGAAGTCACAGCTGTTCTCTGGTGTTCGTATTACCTTTTGGTAAAAAAAAAAAACAYTTGCAAATGTCAAGAAACAGAACTTTAAAATCAGCATGTTTTCACACTGCTGAGCCTTCAGCACCAGACGTATCTCTTGACCAATCTTTGCCTGAAGRCCTGTTTAAAAGGAGGAAAAATGCAAGGAGAAACCAGTAAAACAACAGTGAGAAGCAGTTTCGTTCCAGCCTACCTCTTTATTTAATAAACAACTTGAACAAAGAGCACAGTGCACAGCATCTCTGAGCAGGTAACCCAAGACGTTCTCTCTGAGGGGAAAAGCTAGATGGGTTCAACAGAGGATGCAGGTAGAAATGCTAAATGGAAGGAAAAAACTAGTTTGTTGTGTAACTAGTCAAAAAAAAMCTCTCATGTCATCTGTCAGAAAAGCGTCTACTGTTTGTGTTGACCGGTAATGGTCAGGATTTGAGGTGAGTGCCTGTGGAGTTCTATTTAAAGAATAGTGAAGCTGGCTTATCTTTGTCTTGGGTAGTGTCCGAAAGAATAGATTRTGGATACAAGTGGTCAAAATTAATTTTCTTTGCAAGGTAGCTGGACTCTCATTTAGAGATAGGGTGAGAAGTTGAGACTCACACTCCTTCACACTGAGAGTTGAGCCAGTTGAGGTAGGTCCATCCTTAGGGAAGTGCTTCAGGCCTGTCTGACTGGGAGGAGACCCCGGGAAAGACCCAGGACACGCTGGAGAGACTATGTCTCTTGTTTGGCCTGGAAACACCCACCTTAGGTGGGTTCTACAGGTGGCTGTGGAAAGAGAGGCCTCGGCCTCCATGCTCAAGCTGCTTTCCCCATTACCCAAATCCAGAACAAGTAGAAGATAAAGGATGGATGTTGCTTCATTGGTGAACCTGTTGTTTCTGCTGCAAAGCAGAGGAGTTAACTGGTTTTATATCCAATTATATCAGTCACAAACCAATTACTGGACTGCCTCTGTTTTGAAACATTACTTGATGCAGAGTTTAATAATCAAAATAAAGAAGACATTAAAATTAGATTATTAGTGTCTGGACCAAATGCGGCTGTTCAAATCCATCTAGGGGTGCACCAAAAAATCGATTCACATCAGAATCGTGATTCTCTTTTACAAAGATTCAGAATTTATTTAAAAATGTCCCAAATCAATTTTTTAAAATTAAAAAATTAAGTAAATCCAATAGCTGTCATCCTCCATTTTGTAACTACGCGGGATGTCCTCATGTTACCAAGCAGCTGGTTCTGGAACGTATGAATGCGCAGAAAACACCAAAACAAAGAGGAAACTACCAAACTGGAGGAAAGAAAGATTCAACATGCCCCATCTTCATTGAATGCAAAGACTTGGGCTCATTTTGTTTTTTTTTTTACTGAATGAATCTGAGTTTGATTTGAGCTTCACTGTGCAAAAGGTTTGCAAAATGAAAATGAAGCACGCTGGGAACATGACAAATGGACTCATATTATCAGGTTTGAATGAAAAATCGATTTTGAATCGAATCGTGGCCCCAAAAATCAGAATAGAATCAAATAGAATCGAATGGTGAGAAAGTAAAAGATTCCCACCCCTGAATCCATCCATGCAACATTTTTACCTGTTTTTTTTTTTTCTTTTTGGGGCTCATGACCAGCAGTCATGGTGGGAAAGGCATCACTGGGCCTCATAAAACCAAACAGCTGCACATTTTCTTGCTCACACTTGGGGATAATTTAGAGTTACCAATTAACGTGCATGTTTTTAGTCTGTGGGAGAAAACAGGAGTACTTGGAGAAAACCCAAATGTTAACGAAAAGAACATACAAACTCTACAAAAACAGTTTCCAGGCCAGGATGCAACCTTGCAACCTTCTGGACTACTGGGCCCCCTGCCAAAATGCCTGGCCTGAACTGAACTGAACTGAACTGAACTGAGTAAAATGAGTATCAAAAGGTGAGCAAAAATTTAAAACATGTTAAATAAAATAAAAAGTACTGCAAGGCCAGTCCTAAATGTCAGACTACCACCAGGACCCACTCGTTTCTGCTAATGTGGCTTTTTCCACACTTTATCTCAACTGTTCAAGAACCATTCATCTTGTATGCACAACAACATAGAAAACACGTTCTCTAAAAACACACAATTTTTCTTAAATAATTGATATTTAGAAAAAAGTTGGTTTCATTTTGTCAGCAGCTTTTGAACATAAGAGCAGGATAAATGTTCGGGAAAAGTCCAACGTCAGTCAGTTTCTTGTGGTGCAGCTCATCAGTTTCTTCAAGTCTTGGGGTTTGATGTCAATGTTTGGAGATTTTTGTGGTTGTTCTCCCCTCAGGCCATGTCAGCTCCAGGATCCAGAGAAGAGGTGGCAGCTGTGTTGAGCTCAAACTGCGAGTTAGCGAGCTGGGTCTTTATCAGAGGGAGCTGCAATTCATTCCTTCTGTCTTTCTTTACAATACCTTTTATTTTGGCGGGAAAACTCCCCAAAGACGCTTCTGTGACCCAACTTGTGCTTCACCCGCCTCTGCACCCTTGCACCATGTCCACCCTGTCTTGATGGATTTTCACTGCACATTTTGGAAGGGATTACAGCCATCTGCAGGCTCTTGAAGAACAAAGAGGAGGGGGGGTCTTCACTCTCCTCCCTACAGCACTTCAGAGGGATAACATGGCCAGATAAACATGCTTTTGCACTAGTTCTCTGTTCTACCTTGACCCCCACCCCCCAATCCACCCAAAACTGCCTTACGTACTATAAAGCTGAACATGTAATTCTCTCCTAACATGAATAGAGGCTGCTCATCAGCATCTACAGATTGTTCAAATCAAGATCAGTCAGTCTTTCTGGAACTGACTCATACCGACCAACACAAAGTGGGGAAACATCTGATCGTTAATGTGCCGAGGATGAGAACTGGCCCCAGCGTTCAGTTTCTATTTGGAAACCGTCACTTCCAGCTGTTACAGATTGTTGTGGAAATGAAACATCGTCAGCTGAGACTCTGGGATGTCTGGTAACTACTCCTCTCGCTCTCAGCTGCTGAGAGAAAAGCAGGGTGACTCACAGCCGCTGACTCACACGAAAAACTTGAACAGACCTCAGTGGCCTGTTGGTTGGCTGGGTTTGTTTTACCATCCTGGAACAGAATCATCATCCATGTAAAAAAAATGTGGACAATCACTAGCCAACATTTTTTATGCACATTTTGAAGTATCACATTAGAAATGGTGGATGGAAACGGTCTCAACAAATGTTTATACACTCGCTTGAGTTGGTTTTTGGATTTTTTGAAAAATAGTTAATACACTGTTCCTGCTGTCCAATAATTGTACCGGCTGCAGCTGGACCCTTCTCCCTCTGTCGGTGGCTTCTCATAAATTCCTGTAACATGAGGAGATTTGCGTTTCTTTCTCTCCAGACAGCATGTAACATCACCAATACTAGTTGATATGACTGAATAATTACAACGTCCGTGATAGTAACACGTTCCTGATAACGTCTCTCCATTGTCCTGAGATGTGCAGTCCCTGCAAGTTTGTGACTTTACTTCCTGTTTACTACAGCCTTGCATAATGACGTCTGATGTAATTACACTTTGTGTAGCCTGATTGATGCACCTGCTTTGGATGTTATCATCCATTAAATGGACATTATTAGTCGTTAGCAGGTCCATGGAATGGCTTCAGAATGAACCCGCTGGATTGATTTGCTCCAAGCCAGTTGATGGAAACATGTCTCTCTCAAAAATGCACATTAATTTTGGATGAAAACATATGACTATAGTTGAAGCAGCTGGACTAGAGATATGGGTTTTGTTGTTGTTGGTAAAGTTTTAAAGACTAATTCAAACAACAATGAAGCAGGTAGATGGAAATACAGTATTACTGTGCTTAGTGCAGGAAGCAATAACTGCCTGCTAGACTTTAATACAAACTAGATGCAAGATTTCTGGTTATTAGATGCTTCACTTTTCTTCAGCCATAATGTTCTCTGTCCTCCTCAGTTTTTATCATATCATACATTTAAATAAGAAGCTCAAATTTTTGGTTTTCATTGTATTAACTTAAACTTTTTATTTTTGTTGACCATGCTCAGTCTGTCCATCGTCAGATTTGTTTTCTTCTTTTCTCCACTGACTGTATGTCCTGATGCATCTCAGTAATCCAGGTAAAAAATCAAAAAGAAAAAAATTGTGTAGGTCTTCTGGACGGGTTCTTCTCAAATGAAACGTTTCGTCTCTTCTCCAAGAGACTTCTTCAGTCTGAGAGTTTCAGGCAAAATTCAGGCTTTCATTTTTTAAGAAGTCTCTTGGAGAAGAGACGTTTCATTTGAGAAGAACCCGTCCAGAAGACCTATACAATTTTTTTCTTTTTCACTGACTGTATATTGAGCTACCTTTCAGTCTGAATGAAAACAGTTTTGTTGTATTTTTACCCTGATTGAATCCTGTGTGCTTGGTCTCATTCCTTACAAACTGACTCAAAGGCAACAAGACTTTTTCTGTTCTTAAACTGAAGAAGCTCCTCAGAAGAAATTCAAAATGTTCTCAAGAATCGGAAATGAACTTTAGATGTTTACACTTCACAATGGTTGGGTATCCATCACCTTGGAAAAASAGGCCAAAGAGCTGCACAGATTCTCTCAGACACGAACCCTAAAGTGCATTTTGGCACAAAGAGGGAGAGATTTGTGATAGACCRTGATCATCACTGTGTTGGATTCAAACCAGTAACAAGCAGCTGTGGACAAAGTTGTGGGGAAAATTACTCAGTGAACCCGTGAAAAGACTGTTCAAGTTGAGAAAAATCAAAAGGGATACATGTCGGAATGTCAACTCTGGATCAAAAGATTTATGCACTGCCAGAAAAAATAAATAAATATAGATATGCTTTGCTGTGGCAGTGGATATAAATATGTTAGAGCAAATTAACTGATCAACTRGCACAAACACAAAAGAACTGGAGTATGCTGGCATTTGATGTAACTCTATAGGATTTAGTGAAATGACCCTAAACTAATACAGAAATAATGTATCTGACAGAAAGGAGGGTGTCACCAGTTTTTATTTTCCCCAATTGTGTTGAGACAGCTAAAACACTTCTATATGCCGACGACAACACGGTCTTTTCTAAAGCTCCAAAATCTTGAACCGTTGCGGAAAAACATTTTGATCAGTGTTAAACTGAAAACTAACTCTGAATTGAAAGACAGCAAACTTTTTTCTTCCGTTCATCCTCATGAAAACAAGTAATCCTTTTGTTGTAAGGCTACAGAACAAGCTAGTTCATCGAAACACAAAATTAGCTTTTGATGTTGACTTCATACTATCAGATTTCTCCATTTGCAGAGGTGTTTTTTTATTAAAGCCACCAAAAAAAAAACTGTGATTTTTCACTCCTCTCCCTCACCTGTTTACTCAAAATTGGTTTGCAGCGTATCATGCAATCTACTTTGTGACAAAGGCTTACATAACCATGACTGTTTGTTGAAATTTTAGGGTGGATTTCTTAAAATTGGACAAGAAACAGACTCATGATGTTGTAAATGCTTTGCCATCTTGTTCAGGACTCCCTGAAGAAAAAGTTGAGACTAAACAGGACCACCCAGGTTAGCTGCATTGTTCAGGTAGAACAATGAGAAAAAAAACTTGTAGTTTACAGAAAGCAGACATCTAGTTTTAATGGTGGATATCTATCATTGTTGACATTAACTGGGTTATCAGATCTTGGCACTGTGACCTCATTCCTAGAGCTTTGTTGCTGACCACTTCCCTCAGTGATTCATGTTTGCCCACACCCAACAGCGCCCCCCGATAYCTTCAGATTCTTAATTTCAGGGAACTTCCTGCTTTGACATGTCCAGGACAGAGTAACACGAGGACAACATATACTAAGTTTGTCTGCAATTCTGTGCAATTGTTGCCACACTGATATAAATCCTCCTTTTTGTGGGTAGTTCAAGCTGGGGTCAGAAAGAAGTGACAACAATGCAGGAAGTTGAGCTTTGTCAAAATGTCACATGATGTATTGGGAGAAGGACCACAGTTAGTGGACTCTTTGTTTTGGCTTATCAGACTGCAGCAGTAACTTCAGACGGACTGGAAGGGAGGGGGCAAAGCTGGGTCCCTCCACCCAGCCACAGGATGTTTAATGGGGCACTGAGGCAAGAAATGTTTGGGGAGTTGGTTGGGGAGTTTCACTCGCATGAGCTCCTGATGCAGCAGCATGCAGCTTTTGTGACTTTTTTTTTTCATTGAACCCCAAACACCATGCTAACGCTCCCAGCTGCTTAACTGCTAAAACAGATTTACTGCACTTATTTTACTGAGGTGTGTGCAGGACATTTTAATGCAGGAAGAAGAAACAGATGGTGAATTTACTGCAGTGGCTCGGTTATCTGCCATTCAGACACAGGTAACAGATACCCTTTATGTTCAGGCGATGCAAATTCATGGTCCAAGCTGAATGTTTGCTGCTACTGAGTGGAAAAGGACGTTGCTTTTTGATTGTGCACTTGTGCAACACGTGGTCAGAATGAAGCGAGCGACTGTGTGGCACCTCGGCCCAGTCCAGTCTGCCACGCCGCCTCCCTTAATGGCAATTTATTGCTTCCTGAATCCTGAAAATGGGAGGCAGGGGACAAGGGAATTCCAACCKCTGTTTTCAAACTCCTTCCCTGTCCAAACTCTCGCCCCCTCCCCCTCTGCACCCATCCTCTCACCCCCCGTCCTGAGTGCTGAACAGTCTCTAAATCTCTCCCGCCTTTCAGGCCCTTCTCCCTCGCCCTTGGCACGCCGTTTGTTCGGGGCTTTCAGGAACCTGATTCATGAGTACTTGAAGTGACTTATGTCTGGGAAAGGTTGAAACATGGAAAACAGCTCCTGTTCCCTAAACATCTCAGCTGCATTTGATGTGATTACAGAGAAAGAAACCCATAAAAGTAAAAATAAGTACAACTTAAACACAAAAATAGGGATTTTTTTAAACAGAATTTTTTAATAACACTGACAACATAAAAAATATTTACAATGCTGACAGAATATTTTTTTCTTTATTTATATTTTTTCTTATAAACATATTTACATTGATGATAAAATTAATTTACATCAGATAAAAACAAAACTGCACATTTTAGGCACACCACTTCAGCATTACGGTCATTTGGTAAAAAACCCACTCTCCTTAAAGATCCAGTACTTTGAAATCTGGATCATTAAAACGCATATTCTGTTTTGTCTTGAGTTACTTTTCCAAACTAAATATCCAACTTAACCAATATATATAGTCATCTTTATATGACAAAAACCTCTTGTTGTGTTTTTAGAACCAATGTCGATTGTGTATCTTCTGCTTTGGTCAAACTTAACCGATCTCCAACACATCTTGTAAGATTTGCAGAGAAAAAAATGTGTGTTGCTAAAATGAAACGTGTTTGTTTACWGATGAAAAATCTCAGATCGGCTACAGATTGGAAAAGTGCTTTCAGCACCACATCGAGCTGCTCTTGTAACTTTAGCTCTACAGGCTCTATTTGTCTGTACATATATTAAATTCTTGAATTGTTCCACTATGCTACATAGATTTGCTTTTTTAATATTTATTTTTATTTTTATTTTTTGGTTTTCAATGCTTGCAGCATTTCATTCTCTAGACCATTTCCTTTTCCTCTATGAGTGCAAACAGTTTTCACTGAAGACAACCCCCAGCATGTCGAGGGACATCAGTCGAACGTCATCGTCCCATATAATTACACACGATCAGAGGAAAAATACTGTGGAGGAAGCAAAAACAAGTTTGGAAATCCTAGACCACAGCAACACCTGCCCTAAAGAGGATCCTCCAGAACCACAGTAGAGGAACTTCTCATTATTTTCCTGAGTTTCAAACCAAGGATTCTCAAAGGATGTGAATAAATAACCTGACTGAACACCAATAGAAAGTTTTCAATAAATTWACGCTGACTGGCTGTGGCATCATTGTTCAATGCCAGGTTTTTTTTTTCAATCAACGAGTCGTAACTCCACCATTTCAGACCATGTGACTGATGGTTGCACTGAAACGGGTGTTCATTTCAGTCCTCAGCCCTTCAGGGAAGATCCGTTGGTAGTTCTGGGACTACAGTGGCCGTACTGTGGCCTCTTTCTGAACTGGGCCATTTTAGCACCATTTCTTTCTTTCTGCATTGGCAGACGAGCTCCTGCAGAGTTTTTCAGTCCACAGGCAGTTCACAGGGTATCTGTCGGGCCGCTTTGGCCTGAGCGTAAGTCCTCTGGAAGTCCTTGTAGCGGGGAGCGCAGCCGAGCCAGGCCTCCCCAAAGTGAACCCGGCCGGTGAACAGGAAGCTCCCGGGTCCTGGTTTGACGCCGCACTGAAGCAGAGTCCGTATCTCGCCCCGGCTGGCCAGGCGGCTGCTGCCGGTGAACAGTGCGTACTTCTGCCGGAACACACGGGTGGTGCTGACCTTGATCACCGCTGCCCGTAAATTCTCATCTTCCTCCACCGACCGGATGTTACCTCGCACCACTGAGGACAAACAGGACGTTCAGGTTAGATTCCGGTTCATTCTCCATTGTTTATTTTACAGTATGTCCTAAAATTAAATTTTAATAACAGAACAAAGGTCAGACGTTTTGTGATGTTGCCAATGTTTACTATTCTGTTTCAGGCTTAGTTCAGAGGTGATTCTTCAGGGCTGATTTTGGAAAACCCTGCCCTGCTTACTAACCCCTGTAATTATTGTTGGCAGTTCAGAGGCCTGCAGATGAATCCACTATGGTTTTTCTCACTTATAAACCAAATTGGTTTCAGTACTAATTCAGTGCTGGTGCTCAACCACTGCTAAGATGGTTCCAGCTGATTATTGGTTTGTTTTTCCACAAAAACCTCAGAGCTAAGTTAMCTGATTTAATGTCTCTTACATAAATCACTGTATCTTTCTAATACTCTCTGAAAATCCAGCTCTTAAGATATAATATACAATATTCATAAATGTTTACAGGTTATATTACAATTGTGCTGATATGATGTATTTCAAAACAAAAAGTTCTGCTGTATTTGCAGTTCTCATTTATGTGTAAACAGGTTTTTGATGAGGTACTTTATAAAATGGAGATTTTTAAAAACTCCATGTTTAATGTCTACATGCGTAGTTAACAAACTGAGATATTAGAGGACCATTGACACACTAATGTATTTCAAGTAATGTACTGCACATGTGCCAAAATTATACCCTGTGCAGGTTTGTCTCCAGAGTTGGGGACTGGGTTGTGTTTGCAAGATATTCAGTAACTTACCAAAGTCACTGGTGCAAACAGCCATCAGAATCTCTGTGTCATTGCAGGGTCTGCAGGCATCTGTAAGGACAGCAATGAGTATGAGAGTAAGGTAATGGACCTTATACAAATCTCTGAACAACTGGCAAAAAAAAAAAAAAAAACACAACCTATATGCAAATCCCCAGAAAATCAAAGATAGTATTTTCAGACCCTGCCATTTGAGATGTGGTCCAAACCTCAAAGCCAAAAACCAGCAATAAATGTTGGACCAACTATGTGTTACAAACGAACAGCTGCTACTTTTACAACTGGCCGAGGAGCAACAGAGGAGCTTGAAGGTGTGAGATTCTTCTATTGCACACAATTTAGAGTTCAAATAAAAGTCCCAGGATGTCACACCTCATCGGTCTAAACAAGGGAGGGAAAAGGTGAAGGATTTCAGACAACGTGTACAAACACAGCAGAGACATAAAATGCACTTTACACTTATTTTCCGCATAAAAAACATTTTCTTTCAAATTTGCTTCAGCATGCTTGCTCTATTTTTGTCTTATMTAGCTAATTTAGCTTTTAGCAAACTCTTTGCTACTTTGAGTTAGCTTTGTTCTACTAACCTTTTGCTGCGTTTTGCTAGCATTCAGCTACTTTTAACTGGCCTTCGGTGGCATTTACTGTTGCTTTTAGCAAACATTTGGCTACTTTTAGTGTTTTGCCAGTTTTAGCTAGTGTTTTCCAACTTTGGCATTCACTTTGCTTTTTTTAGCTTAAACAACTYAAGTTCAGCTTTTTCAGCAAATTTCAGAGAAGTTGATCAGCAATTAGCTTTCAAGATTTCTCTTCTTTCTTTTTTTATAAAATTTGCTAATAAACACACACACACACACGTATATATATATAAACACAATTACATTTGATGCCAAAAGGAGGGCAGCCAGTGTAATTACGTGTGTGCGTGTGTTTGTGTTGCAGAATGTATGTGGGTTTGTGATAGACTGATGAATCT
>NW_013952450.1:1420520-1427670 GCF_001266775.1 Austrofundulus limnaeus
TATATATATGAAAACCAAACAGGTGTCGTGCCTTGAAGGAAAAAAAAAGCCCTGAAATTTATTTTTTAAAGCTTGGAGGCATTTGGCCACCCCACACATCCTCCTCCTCAACAGAAATTTCTTGATAAATGGAATTCCTTCCTCTCCAGTTCCACTGCCCCCCCCCTAATAAGTGTGTGGGAGAAAGATGTGTGAGGGGGGGAGTTCACTCCTACAGACAAGTCCCCCACAGGGAGGCAGCTCAACAAAAGGAGGGGAGCATCTCAGCTGGGCAGAGGCCTCCGTGTTGCTTAGGCGACTGGAGTAATCCCAGAATACTCATGCGGCACTCATTCAAAGGCCTCTGGACTGTGGAGAAAGCCCCACATACTGTGCCTTTGTGCCCCCCCGCCTCCCCGCAACACAGCCCCTACTTCAAACCAGAACGGCTCTGGGGGAAGTTGGGCCACTTCCTCCCCTCTCTCTGCAYGCTGCAGGAGCCGTGGAAAGTCCAACCACAGGGGTCTGGTCTGAATTAGGAATCACGGTCGCAGGATTCATGGGATAAAACMTCATCAGACTGAGTGAAATGATTCAGCAGGGAGGGAAACTCCTGTAAACCAAGATGTTAGGGGCACAAAGTGGAGACTCATGTTCCAGTTTCCATCACAATGAGCAAATGAGTCACCTTCACTGTTGATGGAGTTGGAGTCCAGAGACATGCGGGCGGTCCGGTCTCCTCTCAGTTCGTAGCGAAAGGATGCAATCCTCCTGCTGATGTCCTGATGGGGCGTCGCCTGCAGGAACAGGGCCAGCCTCTCYCCGGGCAGCCGGCTGAAGCAGCGCACCCTCGGAGGCGGGGACGACTCAATTCTGTCCCCGACCAGGAGCTCCAGGAGCCCGTCTCGCTCCAGGTACAGCTGCGCCCCGTTGAACTGGTCGGACGGCTTGACGCAGGCGGTGATGAGGCCCGAGCTGCTGCTGCCGCCGGGCCCCACCGCCGCCGAGGCCAGGCGGGGCGAGAGGGTGAGGCGCAGGGCCCCTTTGGGGTAGAGCCAGTCCAGAGTGCCCTCAGAGCAGTGCAGGGAGATCTGCTCCACGCTGCCCTGCTGCTGAGACAAACCACTGCCAGGGAGACAGGAGAGAGGAAACAGATTTAAAAACCTAAATCTCMAAACCTTTCTTCTTTTTTAAAGCTGGCAGATCTTCAAACAAGAACAGAAGTTCATTCATCAGACGGATGGAGCAGTTGAACTCAGACAACGTGCCACCTACTGGCAGATCTGTGATCATCTTTCATGACATCAGGGCTAAGAGATAAAAAAGTCTTTAATTAAATGTGAATGACACAATTTTGGTGGGACAGACAGAAGCAACTGCATCAACAGTTTGTATTAATCCTGCAGTCTCCTGCCTGTCTGGCCTCTGGATGCCTCCTGCAGGCAGCCCAGGGGCCAAATCTCTGCAGAGCAATGCAAACATTTGAATGACACCCTGCAGGCAAGTCTCAACATGCTGCATCCAAATGATCCCTCTCTGCAAGACCGGCTCCATTCAAACACCTGTAGCATCTCCGAGTTACTTATTGTTCACGTGCTCTCATGGAAATGAAAATAAACAAAATTAAATATACTTGCCTTCCTCTCCAGCTGCACTGGTCTTCGGAATAATTCGAAAATGTAGTGTCAAAAGTGGCTAAAAGCAAAATCCAGGTTGTGTTAATCCAACCTCCAAAGGCAAACATCTTCTACCTCTGATGAATAAAAGAAATAATAATATGTATTCCAAAGCTGTGATTCCTTTTTATTGTAAAGTTCCTGTATAAAAGCTCAGTTCTGATCATCTGCAGTGTTTTCTGCTCTCCTGCTGATCAGACAGCCTGTCTCTGTGTGGCTCTCCGTGCTGCAGTGAGTCAGGGAGACCACAGGGCTCTGAAGTTAAGCTCCGTCGGAAAAACTTTCCTGACCAATCAGGGAGCAGCAGGAGAAACTTTAAACCGCTCACTGGGATGGGGTGGGGGTGTTGTGCCTCCCCCAGCATCAGAATGAGTAACTGTTTGCAAAGATAAACCGCTATTGTGTTTGGAGGTYTGCACTGAAATGAACCTGCACGTTGACAGGCACGGTCAGAAGTTTTCTTTTAAATGAGTGTTGGATTTTATCAGAGCATGGTAAACWAAGTTGTAAAGTAACAACATACAATTACTTCATTATTGTACTGGAGTATAAATTGTGGTTTACTTGAGTAATAATTTTTCAGATGACTTTTTTACTTTTACTAAGTCATTACTCCTATTTCATTTAGCTTCATTCTGGCTTGTTAATGTTAAAAAAAATTAAATTAAAAGCCTATCCAGTTGGCACCTCCTGGATAGAGTGAATTTAACTGTGGTTGGATGAGAAGTTACACATTACACATGACTCAAATCACATCCAGCAGGACATATGATTGTGACAGATTTATATATGTGGATGAAACATGTTGTTGGTCTTCTCTTTGTTTACTGTATAGTCATTATGGCCTTTACAAAAATGTTTTATTGGGAGGTCACCTCCCAATAAATGTCATTTTTTGAAATTCTAATCGCTCATTTTTACTCAATACTTTTACTTTTATTGCTTGAGTACATTTTATATCAGAAATTGACAGTAACTGGCAGCTACGTTAAAACTTTCACTCAAGTTATATTTTTAGAGGMGACTAACCTTTACCAATGTAATTTTGTGGTAAGATACTTGTACTTTTACTCAAGTATCACTTTTAGGTACTCTATACAAGACTGATCATTATAATGTATATATTTTTTGTAATAGAGTTGTTATTTTCTCATGTTATATTTCACCAAAATCCTGTTTTTGTTAATTATTTTGTTATTTATTTTGCCCACMGTTTACTTGGATTTGATTGTTTTTGGGAGCTTTTATTTTGAACTACATTGTTTGCATGGTGTCAATTCCAGATTTTAGTAAAACCCAGAATCACTAGATAAACATCCTTCATAATCAGAAGGACTAGATGTTTGATCTAAACCAACCTAAGAATGGCTATAACTTTGTTATATTTACAACTGATAAGCTAAACTTTGTGTTGTAACAGCTGAGAGTGTTCCTCAACATGCTGTAAACCAGGGCTATTCAACTAAATTGCTCCAAGGGCCACAGTTMCTATAGGCCAACAGCTGAGGGGCCGATCATCCAGCAATTAAAGGCATTATGTAAATAAACCTATTACTTTACCTGATAGCTTTGAAATGGTTTATTTTGCTGTACTTAATCATAAATACAACATACAGAACCCTAGAAAAGTAGTGATAATTAAACATTATCAAAATCAACACATTATGCCTCCTGCTAGACACAAATATTATTTTGACAACTCTGACTTGCCAAATTTTTAAACCAATTTTATTTTTACCTTCATAATTTTATATTCAACTGCTTGTAATTTTAGCTGTCTTGAGTGTTCATAGAAATGGTTTTTACCAGCTTGTAGCCAAGATTCTGATGTTTTTGTAGATACCAAACATGTATATGTTTAACTAAAGGACCTTAGAGTAATTAAGGTGGAAAACCGGGGGTTTGGGCTGAAGAGATGAATGAACCAATTGGCGGGCCGAACTTTGGTCACTCGCGGGCCGGGTGTGGCCCGCGGGCCGCCAGTTGAATAGCCCTGCTGTAAGCTCTTAGCACTAACATGCTGTGCAAAATCTCACAAAACAGTATCACGAGATTGTGCTTAAAGTTGTTTACAAATTCAACCAAAACAGCTAAAACTCCACATCTGTAGTAAGTTTTTCTTGTTTTAAAACTCGGGCATGAATGGTGGTGAGTAATATTTGTTCCTTCAAAGAATGCCTGACTTTTGATTTTTTTTCCTTCATGGATTTGGACATTTTCAGCTTTCATAGTGTCAAAATTAATTTTGGACTGCTTTTTGACTTTCTGTTCAGTCAAATTAAAAAAAAATGAATCAATGTTGTGTCAACAAACAGCAGAGAGCTTAACAAAGAACCAATGTTAGCTTAGATATCATCTACAGCAATGATTCCCAACCAGGGGTACCTGTACCCCTTGGAGTACACGAGCATATTACAGGGGGTAGGTATAAAAATAAATACATTTAATGACATTTATTGGGAGGTGAACTCCCAATAAAACAGGTGAGTGAAACAATAGGACTGCGATATGTAGGTTAAAACCCCTACATTTAGGTACAGCATTGCAGAAATTGCAGTCGGAATCACGGAATTAACACAAAATGTAATCCAGTACAAAATGTGGAATCTCACGGAATTTGCTCATTTGGGTGAATTTCTGATGTATTTTGGATGCTGCTGTCTTCTGCACCTACCATTACCTGGTTTATTTATTTAATTATTTATGCACTTTGAAGGCAACATTTTTATCTTCATGTTTAATTTGAGTTGAAACATAAATAAAATGCCTGAGAATTAAATATTCTAGAGGGTTGAATAAATAATTTTCATTTAATAATCAGTTGTTGAACATTACAGCTTTGGAGAGTCAATGGGCCTCATGCAAGAACCGTTCGTACGCACAGATTTGTTCTTAAGTTGTGCGTACGAGTGATTTAGGASAATTTGTGGCATTCACCAATGTTTTCGTATTCTAMGATTTTTTTCAGATACGAACAAAATTTACGAGTGGTCCASACCTGTCGTAYATTTTASSAACAGYCAGTCTGCTGTTATCCAGACGGGTTTTCTTCAYTAATAACYTTATAYTTYGTTAGTTTGAAGATATTTTGAGTTGAAAATAAATCACACTCCATAATTATGTTGACAATAGGCTATTCTGCTTGAATTAGAGTTATAATTTTAAATGTAATAATTTAGACTAACATAAATTGTCCGTTCGTCCGTTTTCCGCCGCCTATCAGGGATCGGGTGCGGGGGCAGCAGCAGAGAGGCCCCCCTCTCCCCTGCTACACCTTCCAGCTCGTCCTGGGGGACTCAAGACATTCCCAGACCAGAGGGGATATATAATCAAGTCCAGGATTTTCTCCAAAGTGCCAGACTTATTTTAAAAACATTTTAAAATGCTTATTTCAGACCCGCATCTGAGACCACCTGCGCCGCGCAGCGGGGTTACGGTGCGCAGCGCTGCGCTGTGTCTTCTGAATACATGAAAATGATTTAACACGGTTGTTTATACTTTTAGCAGCTCTTTTTATCCCACAGCTGAGCTGCTAAACATGACAGATTTTCTTTTCTGGATCTCTGACAGACGGACTTCAATCTCTGAACTCGTAAAGTTTTTATTTTTTCAGTTTTCGCTGTCATTTTTCATGAATGAACACTTGTATCTGAGGCAGGAATCATAGCCTTATATGGTGTTTTTGGGGTGGTAATTATGCTAATCTCCTCTCGCGTGCACGTGCAGCTGGATACGAMCAGGTGGAAWTTACGCAGCTCATTTACGCACGTTTCCAGAAGATAGAAGTGTTTGTTGAATCTGACGTAGCATGTTCGTACGAACCCTTAGTACGAACAAAAGTAGGAGAAATTTAGGATAAGAATACGAACATGTTCTTGCATGAGGCCCATTGCGTTTGACTGAAGGGGTACTAGTGGTATCACAAAATGTCTCAGGGAGGACACAGGTCTAAAAAGGTTTGGAACCACTTATCTAAAGAAGCTAATTTAAACTGGTTTAATTGAGTCACTGAGACACAATTTGTCCCATTTTTATAGTTAAATTTGTGAAAGATAAATTAAACAAAAGGTCTTTGCTAGACCCCCCATTTCTTAAACAGTTTCTGGTTGCCTAAATGGTGAAGCGATAGAAGCTTATGACTTAAATGGCACCTGATTTGTTCATATCCTGGTACCAAGGAGCCGATCCTTCTTTTAATTGTTTAAAGTGGTTTTGATCAATATGTCCACCGACTTCCTGAGGGTATTTCAAAATTKTCTTTGGACTGTTGTTGTTTTTTAACCCACTGTTTGTCCAGTACTAGTAACTTATCAGGACAGCATAATGTTTTTGCTTTAAAAAAAAAAAGCACCATGGAAGATTGTGGAGAAAAAAAGAAAACAAGAAGTGTCAAATTAAAACTCTTTCCACAGCAGAGGAACATCATCTGAAACTTTGTAAAAGTTCAAAGTGTTTGTAAATTTCCCTTCAACTTTTTGTCCTTTATTAGACCTTTATAAGGACTTGTATTTTAGATATTTAGTAATCTGTGAGGCCTGCAGAAAATCAAGCTGATCACAGTGTATTCTCCATCATGACATATATGATGGTGATGACACTGATGATGATGATGATGATGMYSCYSCTCCWATTTTTTRTGTCCTCTGCCCTCTCCCCCTGCYGAGCTTCTCTTTCATGTTGGGGTATTTATAACCAAATCAAATGTTCTTTTGTGCCAACGCCAACATCCATCTCCCCACGCCGGCTATACTCTCTCTGTCAGTACGTGAGTGATGAACGTCTAGGCCCCACTCATGGACTTATGACAAGGCCRCAGCGCAGCACAAAGACACGTGCAGAAACCTAGCTGCTTCATTGTCTGCAGCCGGACAGAGCTTTGTTTTCTGCAGCAGCAGAGTTTAAAAGCTCAAAGCAAAACCAGGGAGGAAACTCAGTCTGAGGTGGGGGGAGGGAAATGAATATATTAAAGCTTAAATGAATTTCACGAAGGATGTCACAGCATCCACGTGTTCGCAGCGTGCTCAGACGTGGACAGTCAGTTTTTTCACAGTTTGTCAGACGGACCAGAGTTCCTGCTTTCATCTGTGTGTCTCATAAGACAAAAGAACACACAYGTCATGTGGCGTTCAAATGACCCAAGTTTCAGTTTGATTCAACTTAGATTAGATTCATTGTTTTCAAAAGTGAGGCCAGGTGCACTCTTAGTCTTTAAAGTAGAATTTTTAAATACAAAATGATCAGAACCATAGGCGTAATTTGCAGGGGGGTTAGTGGGTTTATGACCCCCACAATATTTTGATCCAATCAATATAAGCCTATGATATAATATTGAATCATGTGTTGTCATTTCTCCATATCGTACCTGGTAAATACATGCTTTTGGGAAATTGTGAAATTTAGGTACAGCGGGTAAAATAAGTATTGAACACGTCAACATTTTTCTCAGTAAATATATGACTAGAGGTGCTAATGACATGAAATTTTCACCAGATGTC
>NW_013952450.1:1428235-1429351 GCF_001266775.1 Austrofundulus limnaeus
GACATCTGGTGAAAATTTCATGTCATTAGCACCTCTAGTCATATATTTACTGAGAAAAATGTTGACGTGTTCAATACTTATTTTATCCGCTGTATGTCATATCCTAAAAATGTAAAATATTTGTTACTGGTGGGAAAAAAATAGTAGGGAATAAACCCGTTCATTCTGTATAACCCCAACATACAGTATCCTGAATCTTTTTTACAAAAGTAAATGATTCAATAAATAAATAAATGCACAGACAACATAACCCCCCAATGGTAGACCTAAAGTTACACCCTTGATAAATACAGTACATTTCATCAATCACATTTACCTAGAATACCTAAAATATTATCTTTTGATGAGCAGGAATAGAATCACAGTTGTGATAAAACCTTGTAAATKACTTTATGTGCAATCTCAAGCTAAACTGCAAGAAGTAAACACTGACAGTAAAGTGTGTGGTTAATGATTTCAGCTGCTACCACAACAGATTTTTGCTCTAAATTTGACTTAGTTACATTCTTTTATGTGTTGACTAAGGTGAGATTTTAAAAAAAATTTAGTGGTAAATGTACATCCAATTACTACTTTCTGGAAATTTCATTAAAATGTGACAAATACGTAGCTTAAATAAAACGTTACAGAAGAGATTTTAATGTCAAAGATGTGCTGAAGTCTCATTTCCTCCTTTGTTTACCAGAGTGGTTTTATTTTACACCCAGGAGAGAAACAGTGAGTAAGAATCAGTGCCCAGAGGTGTAATCGGTCAGTATCTGAGTTTCAATCAGAGGTCAGTCTGTTGAGCCGTCGAACCTGTTTGAGTCTGTTTCGCTTTTCAGAACAATGCCGTGTTTGACTGTAAACAAACATGGCCTGTTTGACCGCTGAGCCTGGATCCCTGTCGAGGGTCAGATCTCTGTGTTTGCTGCTGCGTTCCCACCATCCCGCCGATGAGAGGGTCTTCAAACAGAGCTGCATGACAGTTTGCATAGATGTCTCAGTTCACTGTGTCCGAACAGAGTCACAGTGTGGTGTTAGTGGGATTTACACAACCATGACACTGTGTGTAACCTTTTCTCTGTCACACACACACACACACACACACACACACACACACACACACACACACAC
>NW_013952450.1:1429528-1433902 GCF_001266775.1 Austrofundulus limnaeus
GCAAAACAGTTGCTAAAAATTAAAATGAGCAAAACTGTAGATAAAGACAGTATTAGACTCAAAACCATTTACAAACTAAATTATAGCTAAAAGATCTAATTTAGAAATTTTTTAGCTGAAAGCTAAAATAAGCAAAACAATAGCTAAAAGTTTAATGTAACATAAATGTAGCTAAAAGCTATATTTAGCCAAAACCATAGCTACAAGATCAAATTATCTTAAATATTTCTAAAATTTACATATAACAAAGCAGTTGCTAAAAAATAGAATCAGCAAACCAGTAATTAAAAGCACAAATTAGTTAAACAGTAGCTAAAAGTCAAATGTATAAAAAATATAAGGTTAAACTAGCAAAACAATGGCTAAAAGCTAAAATGGCAACGCTGAAGTATAGTAAAGAGCTAAAAGCCGCATAAGAAGACAAAAACAGAGCGAGTGGGCAGATGTATGCATTGAGTTTTCTTGTTAAACTAAGTAAAATGACATGAAGTGTGCATGTGGAAATATGTGACAGGTTAGAGGAAAGTTTACCTGTCAGAACAGCAAACAGGGAGCTGAGCTGAGAACTGCAGACGTCCTTGTTCCCAGAGGTTTCTGCAGCTTCTCGTTGTACTTCTGCTCTAATCTTGTTGTTCTGAAACCAGTGTTGTTTGTTTTCCTGCATCCGTCTGCTCGTAATGACATTTAAGACCTTGTCGGCTGATAATGAGCTTACAGTCAGAGTTGTCTAGATTTTTTTGTCTGGTTAGTTAGAGCTTAGTCATGGAAAATATATTTAAAATGAGTCTGAATCAGGGCCGTACATGTGAATAAAATCTTTGTGTTCCTGAAGGTTAGGATCCAACAGTGATGAGCATGTGTGTGCACTCTGAGAGAGGCACAGATTTAATTATTTTCAGAAATTTTTACAGTCAGGACAGACTKTAAAGTGAAGCAGTTTTATTCAATTTTCAGTCCAAAGAGACTTGATAAAGCGTCATATAAGTTCAGTCCATTTAACAGTTTTGAACTTTGCTGTTTTTGACTTATTCAGTATTCCCAAATTTCTTGATTTTTTTTGTTTAATGTTTTGYAATCCAACTACTTCTGCATACTTTCACACATTCATTTATCAAAATGTTCAGCACGTTCCAGTTATACTTTTTAAAATATTAAATAAATTCAGTATTCAGTATTTACAAATAATTATTTATATAAATACATTAAGATGTCTTTAAGTCCTTCGAAAACATTCTTCTCTTTGAAATCTACTTCAACATACTGGCTYTAGTTTTGTCTTATAATGCTACGTTTAGCTTTTAGCTTGCCCTTTGCTAAAAGCTAAATGTTGGCTGCTTTTACCTAGTGTCCTGCTACTTTTAGCTCTTTGGTAGCCTTTGGTTTATTTTAGGTTCTAGTTTTAGTATTTTCTATTTTTTGAYAACATTTTGCCAATTTGGGCTTTTTGCTACTGTTTTATTTATATTAGGTTTTAGTTAGTTGTTCTACTTTTAGCTCTTACTAAGTCTTTTGCTACATATAGATTTTAGCTCTTTTGTACTTATAGAGATATTTTGCTGTAATTTTTAATTTCTTTACTTTTTAATAGGTTAGAAAATAAAAAAGCATAATTTCCACGTCTCAGCTGATGTGTTGATGAAGYGTTTCCTGTGATGAGTCAGTGAGAGTTGTTTGAAATAACATTTTCCTATCTTTTCATGCAGGTGAGGACCGCTCTGYGGTAAAAAGTCAATGAGAGGCTGTGAGAAACGCCGACACTGGGAGTTTGGAAAAACTTCCGCTGATATTTACCATGTGAGCCCCCATGAGAGCCGAATGTGAAAACTGACACCTGCTCTCTCGCYCCACTTTCTCAGGACAGCGATTGTGTGTATGTGTGTGTTTGTTTGTTTGGCTAACAGTAAATTTCCCATTGTGCCTCTCATCTGGGCCATATAGAAAGTGTGTGAGTGTGTTTAAAGCCCGGTGGGAAACAGAGTAGAGAAGAGGGTCCTCCGGCAGATAAACAGAGCTGATGGTAAACGCAGCTGGAAACGCACAGAGACACCCTGAGAACGCTCTCTAACGCTTTCCCAACATCTAATAGATCACTTAACTTCACKGTCGCAAAACTCTCATGAATGTTTTAAAGCTTCACTGGGAGCTAACAGCTTTCACAGGAAATATGATTTGTATACACAATCTGTAAAAACCTCTCAACCAAAAACAGGTTCCCATGCTCGTTTTTGACTGTTTTTATATCTCATGTGCACGTTTTCTTATTTTACATATTTTTAAATATTGTATTAATCATKGTCATGTATTTGTATTTGAGGCACAAAATCCATTTTAAAAGCACTTGGCAGATGTGCCAAGCACATCTCCCCCACTATAGTTTTTTTTTTGCACCCAGCAGCTCTAAATTTATCCTGGTTGTATTGTCTGGGGTCAAAGGTTACAGCTGGGTGCCCTGGGGACGTTTCATTATCAAAAATGGAGGGAAAAGTCTGCCTGTGTCTGTTCAGCTTCAAGACACCATAAATAGAACAAAGGGCTTTTTTTCTCTCTCTCGAATAAAGCCTTTAATGCAATTATTAATTTTAGTTCATGCAGTTTGTTGAGTTTGTGTTAATCAGATAGAATATTTTGTAACTGAGGAAAAGAGCCATCTTGGCTGACATGTTCAACATAACTGATTTATCAAACACATCAAATTGGAAAATTTATTTTACTGCTAACTTAACATGTTTCCTCTTTTAGTCAGATGGAAATTAATGTAATTGATTGTTTCATAAAAATAACTTTCATCCATTTTCTTTCTCTCCTTTCTGGTTCATGGGGAGCCGGTTCTGTCACTGTGTGAGAACAGATGGTGTGTTGTGATTTTCAGGTGTGTTTCATGAGTCCATGTGGTGATGTCCAGAGCAGAAGCAGACCTGTTAGTGCTGCCTGAGAACTAAAGATCATGAGTTTCCAATAACAAATTTCAGCCTCTTAATTCGGCAATTTCTCCAAATTCTTTAGATGAAGTCATTAACTAGATGATGGAGAATTYAATGTCTTCCCATAATTCCACTGAAAACTATTGTTCTGAAAATGTTCCACTRTTTTTAGACACAGCTTTTCACAGGTGGGTGAACCTCTGCTTAACTTATGTGAGATTCAGCCTCTAAAAAGCTCTTTTTATACCAACCTGTTGCTAACCTGCACTGTTGTAAAATTCTCCTCTAGCTGTTCCCTTTTCATACCACTGAGTTTTATGGTATTCTGTAGATTCTCAGTCCTCCAGGGCATGATAAATCCAAGAAAGAAAAACAAACGAACAAACAAAAAACAATTGGAGCTAAAAGTAGCAGGACACTAGGTAAAAGCAGCCAACATTTAGCTTTTAGCAAAGGGCAAGCTAAAAGTTAAACGTAGCATTATAAGACAAAACTAAAGCCAGTATGTTGAAGTAGATTTCAAAGAGAAGAATGTTTTCGAAGGACTTGCAGTTAAAGACMTTTATCTCACTTTAAAAGTATGAAACTGAACACTATCCAGCATCTTGAGCTGAGAAAATGTTCCATRTGAGAAGTGAAAATCTTCAACCACAGAGAGAGAGAAAAAAAATAAGTAGGTCCTCTGGACGGGTTTGTCTCCCCTCTGAGAGACTTCTTCAGTCTGAGGAGTTTCAGGTGAACTCTTGGATTCAGTTTTAAAATGCAATAATTGCAAAATAAAACTATTTCCAAAGACACATTCAATCGTTTAAGGTTTTGCAGTGAGTTGGATTTATCAGGTTGCTAGTGTCTGTGATTAATTTAAAGAAAACCTTTGCATTGTTTTAGTAAAAAGTGGCTCATATACTGAATCATTCTAATTATTAAACATAGTAACTAATAACTGTAATAACTGTAATGTGTTGTGTTGAAAAAAGACTGATCTTGACTCAGAGTTTTATCTCAGTCTGAGCAGATCATGTCTGTGTCGGCCTGGGGGTCATTAAAGATRACTTTCACATTCCTCAGTTTCAGAACACAGGAATTGTTTGACTCAAGGACAGACAACACAAACTCCTTTTAAGTGCTTCTTTAAAMTACTTTGCCACTGTTAATTTGAAAGGTTTAATATCTTACAGCCAGAGGTTGATTTAGAGCAGCACAGAAAGGCCTTGGTTTTGTAATTGCTGCAGAATGCAGGAAGTTTCTTGCGGTGCATGAGATTTGGGGGGTAAATTTAGACTGCAAAGTATTTGCAGACGGCAGTTGGGCTTTTGATCGTGGCCAGGCTGGAGTACACTGCAAAAAACTGTCCATTTTACCAAGTTTTAAAATCTTATATCCAGCCAAAAAGTCTTTTTGATCTTGTTTTGAGACTGATTTACTAAACAAGAACTGATTGTGTAAGAATAAT
>NW_013952450.1:1434203-1436521 GCF_001266775.1 Austrofundulus limnaeus
ATTATTCTTACACAATCAGTTCTTGTTTAGTAAATCAGTCTCAAAACAATCTCAAAAAGACATTTTGACTGGATATAAGATTTTAAAACTTGCTTAGATGGACATTTTTTGCAGTGTACACAGCAAAAACAGGAGTGTTAAAATTTCAGTGTTAAACTTTGGGTGTTGATTTAACACCMCCTAGTGTTATTTTAACACTTTCTGAGTACACTCACACCCAGTGTTGGTGTTRATTCACAGTGTTGATTTCCTCAGTGTTGTCTCAACACTGAATAGTGTTAAATAAGCTCTGCCCACAGTTAAGTCTTATATTACACTTAACAGTATAGCTATACTATATAACACCATGCAGTGTTGAAAGAAGTTTTCTGAAAAGCCCCGCCCACTTCCACCTCATGTCAGACAGACCAGTATTTACCCAGCATTCCTTGCTGAGAAATCTTGTAGAAATTATGTTTTTGCATGTTTATGACCATTAAAGAAGTTCATGAGAGTAAAAATGAGTTGTTCTGGTTAGTTTTCTTGTTCAGTTTGATCAAGTTGTTCAACTTTAAGTTTATGTTATTGGCCAAAAATTGACACCTTGAGTGAGAGGTATGTCCTGGTGTGTGAAGGGTGGCAGTGTTAATGCAACACTACAGAGTTTGACATTATCTCTTGAGTGTTCAATTTCCACTCTCAAATTTATGGTGTATTGACACCCTGTGGTGTCTGTCAACCTTTCAAACACCACAATTTCCTTTGTTAATAATAATACACTGGTGATACTTTGAACATTTTATTTTAACACTGTTGAAATGTTAATATGACACCCTGCATTGTTAAGTATTTAATACGGGCTGGTGTTACTTTTAACACTATGTTTTAACACTAACACTATTTTTTTGTTAATGTGACACCCAGTATTGTTGAATATTAAACACTGGTTGGTGTTAAATTAACAAAAAAAAATGAGTGTTAAAATTTAACACTTTCACAAATGTTATTTTAACACCAGCGAGTGTGAACACATATAAATACTTTGCTGGTGTTAAAATTAACACTGGGTGTTAAATTAACACTGGAATTTTTGCAGTGTAATCTTATCGAGTGCTCATGAATGCTACATTAAAATGGTAAGTTMTAACAGTGTGGGTGAGCAAATGTTAGGTTTTTATGTAAAGTCCAGTCTGCAAAAGACAAACCGAACTGAAGCACCTTTCACTTCACATTTATGACCTCATTAGCTGCAAAGCATCTCCCAAACCTGCAGTTTGCATGTCATCAGTAGACTTTACTCCAGGGCTGTGGGGCGGGGGGGCTCAAAGATTTGTAGCCAAAGTTTTCAGAGCCCAACTGGGGGTCAGACAGAGGATCACCGCTGTCTGTCTTGTTTGTGGCTCCCCTACCCCCTACATCTCTTTTAATTGGCCGAGTCAATTTGGAGGGAAAACCTTGGAAGAAGCAGGATCCCTCCAAAACTCACAATAGGTATTGTGTTTTACATATTGTTCACAGGCCAGACAGATGTTGTCACTCCTTACCACATCCACATTTGAATACCTTTATCTGGACACAATGAAGGAGTGTACAAAGGCCTATATTTTGGCGGTAAGGCAAATGCATAATTTAGGAAGTTAAGGCGGGCTTGAATAATTCAACTGGTGAAGTAAACTTTGTGTTTTATTTTTGTTTCATGTTTTAAGATTAAACTTTCAACAGGATTTTATTGAATCAGTGAATGCAAGAAAACAACTAAGTCAGCATTATTAGTGAAAATATAGAAGTTGACCAAAATCAAAATGACCCACAAGGCCTCAGTTTTAACCTCAGTGTTGACGCTGAGGCCGTGTGGGTCATTTGGGCGAAAGGCAGCAGGAGGGTTCCATTAGCAGCAAAGCCACTCTACTGGTTCAATTCTGTAAAAAAAAATTTGTATCATCCCTCATGTTTAAAATATTTTCATTCTAAGGATCTGAGCATTCTTGAAATTTTTTCTTGCTCAGCACTTTCTATAGGTCTTTCAAACTGTTTTAATGTTGTTCAGAAGGTTTTCTTTTAATCCAACTTTGGAGTAAACATCTTCAGTTTTGGAAAAAAAAAATCATAATTTCATTCAAGCTCTGACACATTAAAGTGTGACAGGGCCTTAAACCACAAAACATTAGTTTCAGATCATTTTTTTTTTTTTGTCAGTCGCAGCTATTTTTGTCTTTAAAACTGCAGCTAAGGAAATTCAAACAACAAATAAATTGACTGCACAGCTGGTCAGTTGTCTTTTATTGAGACAGAACTTTACTCAGACATCTCCTCCTCCTCCTCCTCCTCCTCCTCCTCCT
>NW_013952450.1:1437561-1442878 GCF_001266775.1 Austrofundulus limnaeus
ACACACACACACACACACATGCTTGTTCTTCTATACTCATGGGGACTTTGCATTGACTTCCATTCATTTACTGGTCCTTTCTATAGCTTAACCCTGACCCCTTACCCTAAACCTAGCCTCACAGGTACATACCTGAACTCAAACTTAACCTAAACATAATTCACACCTTGGTCCTAAATTGAACCACACTGAACTTTTGTCCTCATAAGGAACAGCAGGTCCTCACTAGGCTGTGTGCACCAGAAAAACGTTTCAAAATCGTCCTCTCTAAGTAGCAAAAACATGTACACACATAGACACACACACCCACCCACACACACACACACACACAGACTTTAAACTTTAAACCTCCACACACACAATGACCAGCTCAGACAATAGACGCATGCCGATACTATGGCCCCCTTCGGTTCTCTCCCCACGCACAAAAACACCCTGTTTRTCCTCAAACCTTCTGCCCTCCTGCACGCTGAATCAGCAGAATAATGAGAGCGATAAGATTACATTTTTACATATCCTGTTTTATTTTTTAATCACAAAATTGAGAGAATGTTGATGGTGAATCTTTAAAATGTAGTTATTGGGAGGAATAACACGCAGCATTTCCTTTCTCACCGTGTTGAGTAATAAATTTAATGACGTGTTATGATTTTATGTGAAGTTAGCATCCAAGAATGTGAAATGATCTGAAATTGAAGTTCTCCAAACTCGTTACATTTCACCTGCCATTTTGTTAGAATGCAAACATCTGAGAGAATAAAAGAAGTAACAGTGAGACATTTTGAAGCAGATCAGGGCGTCAGATAACAGCTATTCAACAACGATAAGATGTAATTTAAGTCATTCTTCCAGCCTCAGTGGTAACCTGGGCTTTGTTGCTTTTCATCCCCCCAGATGACAATTAAAACCTCTGAAATGAGACTCGGTGGGACTATAATTGTACAGCTCAGCGTCCAGAACGTCTTTTATCTTCCATCATCTTTCACCAACTCTATTCAGTCTCCTTGCTGACCCGCAGCTCATCCCCGAGTTCCCTTTTGATCCAGTTTTTGTTTAATGCCGTCACACGCACCCTCCTGCGCTCCCCCTTTGCCCTCTCATCACCTGCACTTCAGTGTCCTTCGCCTCATCAATGCTGCTGCCTTTTGAAAATGTAGCTATACATCTGTTTCAATTCAGGCAGTCTTTAGGGCAGGGGAGAGCCTCAGGGGAGCGCCAAAACTCTGTGCCACCCGGGCTCCTTGAAACCCCCCCCCCCCCCCMCACACACACACACACACAAGCCCCTCTAACTTCAGGGGTATCAGATCACCACTCCCTCAGGACACATTTGTGTAGATGTCCTGAGGATAACAGGTGTATTGTCATGTATGCAACAGGTGGGATGGATGCCGGAAGAGAAGCAGACATCTACTTTTATAAAAGCCAATCTGACGTTTTTTTTATTTATTGTAAAATTCCATCAATGAGCATTTTTTTAGATTATAGACCAGCTGCCGTTGTTTAAAAAGCAGGGTTATGTGGAAAAGTTGTAAAGTGTTGAACAACTTTATTTTTAAAGTACTTCGGTTCAGTCCTGACGGATTTTGCAAGATAATGGCAAAGACCAAAGTGGATTCCTGTTGTCTTAAAACAACTCTAATCTTCAAAATGTTCTATTTTAGATGAAAGAAGCAATGAAGTGACTAAAATCTGGGCTTTGTTCGTCATATTCTGTCATATTTGTTGACCCACGCAGACTACTGCCAGCCAAACGTAAGTCAATCGATGTGAATCAAGCTTAATGTGATTTTGGCAGAATATTGTATTTATGCTGAAAATTTAACCCCAGAAATTGTCCATGATATTGGGGTCATAAACGCGGGATGGGTGTAAATTTAAATCTTTTCTCGTTTATAACTGAAATTTTATGTTGAGTGGGATAAATCGTCTTAATTTCTTTGCCACAGCTAACAACAGCAGTTGTTTTTTTTTTCACACCGGAGTCGGAGGAAGAAAACCTTTTCTTTTCTTGGACGTCAGTTTCACGTTTGTGTGCTCAATAGAACCAGACGAGCTTCTCTTACAGCTCTCCGTCTTGCTAATTTAACAAATGGCTCCTGCTGTTGGATCAGACCGTTTTTGACGATATGCAGAAGCTCACCCAAAAGTGCCCCCAAAATAATGTCTCTCCACCACAGGGTACACTGCAAAGCGTGAAATGTCCTGAAGTCTGTTTGAAATTAGGAGTAGTGTTTTCAGGGCMCAGCCACTTTGTTGCCCTATAGGCATGATTTCATGTGCCCCCTGTGTAATTTTCTAAATTTCACTACCAATTTACATATATTCAAAAATACACAATTAAATAGTTTTGTCTTTGATAGCATTTTTTTTATCTTTAGAAACCAGGTTRTCCAATTAAAATAGTTAACGAGTCATGCCTGCCAACATTGGTTGACAGCTATGAGAAACACCTGTTCATGTTCAAGATCTACTCAAGCCTTGATGAGACTTTTATCAAAAAATATCTGCATCATATGACTTGATGCAAAGCAGGCTGAGAAACCAACAGAACAAGACACCTTCATTAACTTGAGTAACCAGTGATTATTCTATTTTCTGATGAAAAATTGTGGCGCCCCCTAGATGGACGCTGCCCCTACCATTTGCCTATACTGCCTATGCCACAGACTGGCCCTAATTGTTATGAGGATTCATTTTTAATGCTCTTTAAGTAAAAAAAAAAACAATGAGAACTTGCATTATTCTCAAATTGCATTATATGTGCATAAATATGGTAAGCCAAGTTCTTTGTTTACATTGAGGGTGTACCYGCATTTCAGAATTTAATGTCCATATATCTGAAGAACTACTGAGCAAACTCTATCAAACTGTGCCATGTGACACAGTTTAAGGTAACCTTCATCTTTTAATTTATAGTTTGCAATGAGTTGGTCTTAGCTGCACTTGAACTAGCTTTTAGCTCATTTCCCATATTGACACTGTCTACAACAGGTAATAACTGTTAAAACCTTTCCAATGATCCTGCTTTTGATTTTWAAGTGGGTARAACTCTGCAAACCCTATAGCAGAAGCAATAAATATTTATCTCACAGCTTCAYGAGGACACTTTGTTTTCATCAGCCGACTCAGGACTGACAGAGAGTGGAAGCTAATAGAGGGAAGAGACAAAACAGAGTCTGTCTTTTGACTCCTCAATAGGGGAGGTTTTCTTTCTGCAGTGAACTGTGAACAAGCAGGAAAAGCAAAGAGCGAGGAATCGGAAAAAAAGGAGCTTGCTGAGAAACTTGGGAGGACAGACCTGAATTGTTGCGCATCCATACAGATTCACRGGCGCTCATACTTTTCCTCTCTAATTAAAACATGCATTCATATCTCGGTCCGAGGGTTTAGGGCCTATCTGCACATGTATGCAGGCTAATCAGGGCCTCTTCACAGGCAGAAAGGAAAGGGTCACTCAGGGTGAGATGTTTGTGATGGAAATTTGGACGGCAGGCGTAAGAAAACAAAGACAGAGACAAGACGCCCCAGAGTCGACATACTTTACACATGAGATAACACCAACGGAAGACTGTTTTATTGTAGGTTACAAATTAAAAACTATCACAGACACTCTTTTGTTTGTTATAGTAAAAATATTAGTTAATGATTTTGTAATTATTGTATTGAAAAACATGTCAGTCATAAATAACTTGAGCTGGAACCTCTCTGGGTATCTTTGATTTTCAGGTGATCCTCTCAGCAAAAATCTGTCTCCTTTTTACAAACTATGCAGTTTTTTATTTTTCGAATGCCTTCACAGTGAACAAGAAGCCTTTTTTTTTGTCAAAGCAAAGCATTTGCTGATTGAAAACAGAGTTTAGGCCYGTCCAACTGCAGCTCTTCACTGAGAAAAATCTCACAAAGATGGGATTTGATGGTCCTTTGACTGCAGCTAACCTCTGATCCCTCTGCCTTAACCCCTCCTCCCATCCTCTAGGGTCCAGCTCTTGTCTGTGGTCATTTGTCAAACTCCTCACGCTGATCTGATTACCGTCCAATTTGGAATCTGCCGACTGCACACTTCTAGGATCAGGACAAGCTGCTTTTCAGCAACTTTGCATCACAACAAATAGCTGGATTGTTATGGGAAAATAGGCTTTTGCTTCCTTTCACAGAGAGGCAGACAAAACCCTGGATRGAGGACGAACTTGGTAACAACTTCTGGCTCGGCCTTCTTCCTCTGACAGAGAACYGATTTATCTGTGATTGGTTAGAAACTGAGAAAAAGCAATATATAATCTGAAATGAGATTCAGGAAATTGCTTCCCTGCAGCATAAACAGAACTACATTTGAGTTTCCTTGAACTTAGAAAAGTTCAAACATTTAAAAGAAAACTTATCAAGCAGGTAGTTTTAACTTAAAAAACCTAAGGAAATGTGTTTGGTAGATTATTTCTTTGTTGTAACATTGCTTCTTGGTTATAAATCTTATAGTGGGCACCTGACTGGCAGCACCTGTGGGTACTTGAAGATGAAAGTAAGTCAATAGCAAAAGCAAATTAAGCTATTTAACAATGACAGAGAAGATTTGGCTTGTTTTTTAATGTGCGCAACCCACATACYCTGCTGCTCATCGCACCAATGCATGTTCGTTACAAGTGTCATCATCGAAAAGGGAAATTAACAGGCTTTTTAAAGCTAGRTTTATGCGTCAATAGTGATGCGATTGCGCCATTAACACCCCTGCGCGTTGGCCCCGCGCAGTGTCCCAGCGAGTGGTAGTGCACCTCCGAATTTTTGTAACTCCGCTAAGGTTGTGCCGCGCAACATCCAAATTGTTTGTTTGTCTATCAAGCTTTTGCTGTCCTRCTTACAACATTTTCACAACTTATAAAGTGCACTGCTACRTGTCCTTTTGGAACATTACAACAACATGGCATCAGTCCGAATGTAAACACCTCCACTGCTGGTGAAGGTACTAGCATGCTCTGTGCGACTATAATCCAACAGTAATGGTATAAGATTGATTGCCAAGAAGAATTGCTACAACAAAGAAATAATCTAACAAACACAAATTTCCTTACATGTTGTGCGGAATATATTTTGTCTTCAGGATGAAAACTACAGAAGTTCAGGCTGGTTGAAGGACTTTTAATAAACTAACATGTTTAAATACTTTTACTGTCATTTTCAGTTTCAGTGCAGAGTAAATATGGAGCAACACCAAAGATAAAAGTTTCACAGACACTCTCAAAGTTTGTAACTTTAAAGAAAACTGTGATTTACAATGTTTTTTTAGAGACTCACTGTGTTCGTTAATAAGACTGATAAACAG
>NW_013952450.1:1443274-1445624 GCF_001266775.1 Austrofundulus limnaeus
CAGTTGAGGTGGCTCGGATATCTGGTAAGGATGCCTCCTGGACGCCTCCCTGGTGAGGTGTTCTGGGCACGTCCCACCGGGAGGAGGCCCCGAGGAAGACCCAGGACACGCTGGAGGGACAATGTTTCTCAGCTGGCCTGGGAACGCCTTGGGATTCCCAAAGGAGCTGGCCCAAGTGGCTGAATAGAGAGATGGGCCTCTCTGTCCAGGCTGCTGCCCCCGCCAACTGACCCTGGAGAAGCTGAAGATAATGGATGGATGAATGTAAATGTACATCTTGTGAAAAATGTTAAAATCATAACTATAAAAAGATTTAAGAGTCTCACATTAATTAATAACCAAACTGTGGTATTTTTGAATTTTTTATATCCTTTTATTTCTTAACCTCATGAGTTTTAGTTTCCCTCCAAAAACTCCTGTTCCTGTTRTAAAACGTCTCCTCTGCCACTTATACGACCCGCTCAGCAGCTGCCTCTCTTCGTGCCCAGCCTTCTTCCATCAATCTGTGTGGATGTTTTGGAAAGTGGGGGAGTTTTCAGACAGTCAGCTGCTAACCCCCACAGGGTGTGAAGAATTCTTGTACCAACACTGCAAGTTTCTAAAATACACGGATGCAAAATGACTGATTGCAAAACACGTTCTTTATTTATGGACGAAGAGACCGTGACTACTTGCAAATAGAGATTTCCTCTAAAATAAAACGAAGAAAGATTGAGTTTATTTATTTGATTAATTGGATTTAAATGAGTCTGATGTGGTGAATACAGTAATTTAGATCTGTACACAATCTACAGATGGAAACAACGTAATTCTGTGTTCTTGGTGGTGATATTTTTCTTTCTGGTGTCTGATGTTAAAACACTAAGGATTACTATTAATCTATAGCCTCCTTGGTAAGGTCTAGGGTGCTCAGAGCTGTCAAGTAATGAAATACAAATACTTTGTAACTTAAGTACAWATTTTGATTACATATACACTGAAGTTGGGATTATTGTGAAACATAGATAAAAACATTATGATGATTTGCAAATCCTCAATCTATATTCAATTAAATACACCACAATGACAAGATATTTAATGTTTCAAACAGATAAACTGTAATGATTTTTTCGCAAAACTTTTCTCATTTTGACTTTGATGTCTGCAACATGTTCTAAAACAGCTGGGACAGGGGAACGTTTCTATTGTGTTACATCACCTTTCCTTTGAACAACACTCGATAAACGTGTCAGTACTGAGGACATTAATTGTTGAAGTTCTGTAGGTGGAATTCTTTCCCATTCTTGCTTGATGAACAACTTCACTTGCTCAACAGTTGTATTTTACTCTTAATGTAATGCTCCACACATTTTCAATGGAAGACAGTTCTGGACTACATGAAGCCATGCTGATGTAACTTGTGCTGAATGTGACTTGGTATTGTCTTGCTGAAATAAGCAGGATGTCCCTGAAAAAGACATGGCTTGGGTAGCAGCACATGTTGCTCCAAAACCTGAATGTACCTTTCATTGTTAATGGTGCCTTCACAGCTGCGACAGTTATTCATGCAATGGGCACTAATGCACCCCCCATACCATCAGAGAGGCTGCCTTTTGAACTCTGTCCTCCTTTTCCTTTTTGTCCAGGAGGACAAACCATCCATGATTTCCAAAAACAGTTTGAAACTCGTCAGACCACAGGACACTTTTCCACTTTGTGTCAGTCCATCTCAGATGAGCTCGGGTCCAGAGAAGCTGGCGTTGTTTCTGGGTGTTGTTGATCTATAGCTTTGGCGTTGTATGGTAGAGTTTTGTCTTGCCCTGGTAGATGAAGAGACAAACTGTGTTCACTGACAATGRTTTTCAGAAGTGTTCCTGAGCCCATATATCATTACAGAATGATGTTGGTTTTTAATGYAGTGCCTCCTGATGGATCAAAGGTCAYGGGCATTCAATGCTGACTTTTGGTCTTGCAGCTTACTTTCAGAAATTTGTCCAGATTCTCTGAATATTTTTGATATTATGGACCGTAGATGAGGAAATCCCTAAATTCCTTGCAACTTTACATTGAAAAATGTTGTTCTTAAAGTTGTTCACAAATATGTGAACCTTGCCCCATCCTTGGTTGCAAATGACTGAGCCTTTCGGGGATGCTCCCTAAATACCTAATCATGACACTCACCTGTTTCCAATTAACTTGTTTACCTGTGGACTGCTCCAAACAGGTGTCCTTTGAACAGTCCTCAACTTTCCCAGTCATTTGTTGCCCCTGTTTCAGCTTTTTTGGAAAATGTTGCAGGCATCAAATTAATCAAATTTGAGCTAAGTGAATATTTACAAACAACAACAACAACAAAGAAGAAGAAGAAGAA
>NW_013952450.1:1446157-1449898 GCF_001266775.1 Austrofundulus limnaeus
TTATTATATTTGAAAAAAGGGGCAGTTATTATTTATTTTAATTTTTTTAAGTTTCACAACTACATTAGTTATTAAAATAATATTTTTTCAGGCGGCAGATGCATTCCTTTAATAAATGCTAGGAACGATTTACAAAGACTGAGAGGAAGACTATTAGTGTGGGACAGACAGTTGCCATAGAAACAACCTAACTGAGCCGACAGACAACGCACAGGTTTGGGTTTTTTCTTGCTAAATCTTCGTCGTTAAATAAGTCATAAGTTGTTATAGTTAAAATAAAGCATCGTAAAAGAAAAAACAAAACAAAAGAAAAAATAAAAAAACAGCGCACAAATTGTTATCGCAAAAACCGCTAATAAATAAACAAATAAAAGAATAACAATAGGAAACCGTTGTGTTGCTTCGGCCGTTTGTTTCACAAATCAGCTCCCCTCTTAGGGCACTCATCGTAGCTAATTAAAAAAAACCTATAACTGTGTTTCTGGTTCAGGTTTTCAAGTAGAAAGTAGTAAAATGGACTCGGAGTATTTGAAGACATTTTTGGAGGACTGTCTGGCGGAGGGACTGGCTCAAGTGGCCCAACAGCGACCTGAGGACCCCATTCGAGCTTTGGCTTACTGGCTTCACAAACACGGCAGGAAACAGGTAAGATGTCGTTTCAGCTTGTGGACAGCAGGGGGCACTATAACACAGCGTATTTACTACCAGATGATTCTTATTTAACCTTGCAGTTTCTTTGTCATTTGTGAATGTGAATACCTAAGCATGGCTTGGCTGACTTGATACATAAAATATCAAAGCGCCACACATTTTTGCAATTCAAATTGGAACTCAAATCTCTCCAGGAGCAGCAGGATGCGAAAGCCAAAGAAGAAGCACCGCGCCAGGAGAATCTGAGAGAGCATGAGGAGAAGGTGGAGGAGGTTAGCAAGACCGTGGGAGAATCTAAGGATGTACGAAGTTTCACAAAGTTTCTTTTTATTTGGCAGTGTTGAACACTAAAACTTAAATTTAACTGGATCTTTATTTTCCTATTAGTATTATATACTTCAATATGGCTCATCTTGTGCTATTTTAAAGCTTTATATTACATCTTATATTTAAATTTTCTTTGTTTATTCAACCTTGTTGAAAACRACCAACTTGCCTACAGGAAACTGAGGAGCACACAGAGTCTGAGGCAACGGCTGAAGTCACTGTAGAAGCTGCTGAGGATAAAATGTCTGGAGAAGAAGAGAAACCAAGCACTCCTGATCCAGGAAACCAGGAGAGTTTAGACCAACATCAGCCTGAGGTGCAGGATGTTGTCAATTAACAGGAGGTTAACATTTCTGTGCTTTTGAAGACTGCATGTTCTCCGATCTTCTTTTCTTTTACCTTTCATCTGTGACTAATCCTGAGGTTTTTTTTTTTTTTTTTTTTTGGGGGGGGGGGTGTTGTCAGGTGTGAGAGCCTAAACTAATAACCATGAGCACAAGTTCCCTCGGGACTGTGTTAAAAACAGTTTAATGAAATTAATTGTAACAATTTATCAAACAGGAGGAAGCAGAGACAACTGTGRAACATGCTGGAGGAAAACCTGAGCAAGAACCAAACCCTGATCCAACAGAAGTGATGGAGGCAGACCAAGAAGAAGAAAAGGTAACGATACAGCTCAGATTTTGTTAAATTTGAGCTATAATTCAGAACAAACCTGAAATTAAACAACGCAAGTGAAACTCTCATCAAACAGATGACAGCATGGCTGCAGGTCTCACGTATGTTCTGGTTCCTGCAGGTGGCTGAAGCTGCAGAACAAGAAGAACCAGAACAAACTGACCAACTGCAACCAACTCCCAGACAAGATGATGCTGGTTTAAAATCCAGTGATGCAGACAACAACTTGGATGATGAAAGTGACGCTCGGCACGAAGAGAAGGTGAAGCGGTGTGCTCGCTGTGGCTCTGAGATTAAAGATTCRGTTTGAAGATTTAGTTTCAGTTCAGCCTGAGGATGAGGAGCTGCAGGCTCCATTTCATGTMAAGATTATGAGCAGAAGAAACAGAGGCAAAGCGAAGTTAAAGTTCAGAAGCTTAGAGCCAGGAGTCAGCATGAGAGAAGACTATATTAAAAGATTATTGCTCATCTACTTTTATACTCYTCACTGCCAGGTCGATGAACAAGAGGAAGATGACGCTGAAGACTCTGGCCAATCAGAGGCAGCGTCAGCACGGCAGAGCGCAATCCTGACAGCAGAGGAGAACTTTCCAAAGCAAGAACAAGAACAAAACGTGACAGAAACCACAGAGGAGACACACAAATCCAGCTCGGCTTCTCTTCAGGACCAGGAAAAGGTGGCTCGCTGCTGAATCTTTGTTAACTTTGGCAAAAAGCAGGCGAGAGGGAAGGGCAGAAACTTCCTCAGAAACCACTTTTGTAAATGTTTTCACACTGTACCATTTGATAGAGTTCAAGATAAMCTTTTTATGTTTGATTTCATTATTCACAACATGTATCTGTATTACTTCACTGAGTCTCGTCTCAGGAGGCAGATAAATGATGAGTGAGGYCACTGATAGTAGCTCCCAGTCACATAACAGATCAGAACTAAAGACACACAAACAGAAAGAGTTCCAGCAGAGAACAAACTGACAAACAGATGACAGAGTCCAGTTAAAGATGTGGCTGAGGTTTGTGTTGGGTTCCAYGTATGATAAGATTATGTTAATCTAATCTTCTCTGTTTTTGACAATAAGGTCGATGAAGAAGAAACAGTTAAAYCTGAAGACTCCTCTGAGCCAGAAGCGGCAGCCTCGGGCAATCTCAACCCAGAGCAGACGTTTCCTCATCGAGAAACAGAAGAAGACACGCTGGAGACAGAACAACCCAGTGGCCTTGTTCTTCAGAACCAGGAGCAGGTGGCTCAACTGTTTCTGTTTAACACAAACATCAGCGGTGTTCTTTTCGGACTCGTACATTAGAAAATGCATGTTCAAAAACCAGAGACAAATGAGAACACAGCAGACTGAAGCTTAATGTGACGTTCTCTCACCTCATCTCAGGAGGCAGACGAGCAAGCCACGAGTGAGCTGACCGTTAGCTCGGCTCCAGCTGAGACTGACCCATCACCAGAGTGAAAGCTGCAGGAGTGAGACTGGTGAGCCAACAAAAACAACCATAACAGGAAGCTGTTTGTTTGCTTGTTTAAATCTCACCAGTATTAAGTGATTCGACATCTGGATGCTTTTTGAAAAGTTGTCGTGAGGTTCTAACTGAGCTTGGTGTTACTTTGTAGGGAGAAGATATGAAGCTGATGACCTGCTGTTGAATCATTTAGAAAAGTCAGTGTCTCAGTTTGAACATTATTGTCCCAGTGGTGTAAATGCAAACACAAAATGTAAAATAAATGTTGATTGTTTATTGATTAATCATCTGTTCTCACTCACCACTSAGAGCTCTCTCTGTGTGTGGACACGTTTTTRCTACATCATGGACAAACACAGCCTTATGGGGACCGACGCCTGGTCCATCCCCATCGGTACGGATGCTGATTTTGGGTGGGGGGAGGGTTAGGTTAAGGACCAAGTGTAAATAGAGTTTAGGTAAGGTTTAGGATAGAGGGCCAGGTTAGGGGAGTATTTACTCAGAGGTTCCCACCTGCCGCTCGATGGCTTCACAGAGTTGGTGAATCCCTCAGGAAGTTTGCTCGAGATCAGGTCCAGTCCTGGGCCACTGGGTCCTATCTGTATGGGAAGTGTAATC
>NW_013952450.1:1451353-1461235 GCF_001266775.1 Austrofundulus limnaeus
ATTTAGAAGAGTTCCTGACTGTTTACAGTTCAGAGAGGTTAGGCTTGGTTTTATTTTCTGGTTTATGTACATTTTTGAGTTATCAATACAGTATAGTGTTGGTCCACTAGTTAGGGGCACTAGTTTAATTGTGGCAGTACTCTGTCACGGTGCTGTGTGGTCATGCGGGTGACCCATAATGCTTTGCGGTTGGACAGGGCGTGGTTTGTTGTGCGTTTGGTGGATTGGTTAGGCTGTAGAAATGACTGAAAAACTAATGGAAGACAATGCAAAGTCCCCACAAATATAGACGAACCAACTTGTGTGTGTCTATTAGCAAAAATATCTAATAAACCACTGAACAAATTTTAATAACCCTTGCAGACAGTAATCACTGGATGTGTACTAGAGGTCTTCAAACCTTGACACACCTGATTCAAATAATGAAATGACGTACTCGAAGCCTGTCAATCACTCTGTCATTTCAGTGAGCTGTGCTGAAGCAAGGAAACACAAAACAGGAGTGGGTCACGAGGAACAGGGTTGAAATCCTCTCATCTCCATCTGATTGACATTTGGAGTCAACCCAGTTCATCTGACTTTACGAATCACAAATCGGGCTACAATTCAGGCATTTTCACTGATATTGTGCAAAAAAAGAAATGGGTGCGTTGAGAATCATTTACAACACAGTCTCATCTCTCATCATGTCACATCAAATTATTTTTAGGCTTGACCAAAACTGACTCTAACTGATTTCTCAGCACAAGATGATCTTTGTCTTCACACTGAAACAGGCAGARTGCATTCCTTCAAGTAATGCTAGACTTTAATTTGATTTTATGCTTTTATTCATTTATGCCAACATTTCTGAGCATCAGACTTGTAAAAGAGATAAGATCTGATGAATGTAACTTCACAAGTCTCTCTGTTTGTGAACTGGAGGTGGTGTTCAGCTCTGATTAAACAGCACCAGAGACAGAGCTGAGATTGAGTAGTCATTGTTTGCTTGCAACAGAGTCCAGATCTGAGATTCAAAGGAGTGACGCTGCATTTTTCTGCCTCTGACCTTTGACCTGAAGTCAGACTGTTTTTTTTTCTTGAGCTTTTTTTTTCAGACTCATCAGCTGGATCATTAAAACACAGCTGAGTTTAATCAGACCATCTGATCAGGATCTGGGTCCAAACAGGGCTGGGTTTGAGAGAGGGAGTCAGGCGGAGCTGGGMTTAAATGCTCTTTCAGGTTGTGTGTGGTCAGAGCAGCTGAGGGGCAGTGAAGTGAAGAGGACAACGGAGACAATGATGGAACTTCTTGGAGACGCTGTGGCCAAAGTCGGTGGTCTGGTCACCGGAGCTCTGAATTTCTTCACCGACTTCTTTTTGACTCCACCGCTGACGGCAACTCTTCAATACTTAGAAACTGCTGAACTGAAGACGTTGAAAGGAGGTAGGTTTTTATCCCCATTTGAAACACTTTAATACATTTCTTTCCTTTGTTAATGCCTGAAGTGTTCAAAAGGGTCTTTGTTTAACTGGAACTTTAATCTCTTGCCCAACTCTCACCCTTTCACCTCATTTCACTCAGAATCCAAAACTTTCAAAGCCAAGACTCTGTGGGAAAAAACTGGAGCTGTTATCATGGCAGTGCGCCGACCGGGGTGATTTTTGTGCAGAGAGGTATATCGCATTATTTCCCCAAGCTTTTTGCACATTTTCCTATTCTTTCTGAAATCCTTTTAAGATGTCTGGAAATGTTTAAACTTCACTGAAGTTAAACATGTTTGTGTGAACCATGTGTCTAAGAAGATGTTTAACTTTTTTCTATTGTTGCTCTAAAGTTAAATATTAATTCTCAAAAAGGGGATTAGTTAGTCTAAGTGTCACTAAAAAGTCAATAAGTCTAAAAGTTTAACAAGAGCTTAGAAGTGCAACCAAAAAATACTGAATGCATGAAATTTAAAGACAGTTTAAGAGTTGATGTAAGGATGATTATCTCCATCATTGAAAACCAAAGGTAGATAAGTGTCAGCAAAATATCTTAAAACCCACTTGATGGATTTTAATACTTTCAGGTAATAACTGAACATCTAATCATCACATATAGCCAACTCAGTTTTACAGATAATGAGCGAGGCTTTGCTGTAATGGCATGACATCACATGTTGCACATCGTGTTATTTTYAAGTCTGTTTCTCAACAAGAGATGATTTTAGTCTAATGCACATTTCAAACTTTTAAATGAAAGTAATGCTAGAACTTAAAAGTGTCTCATCCTGCAGGAGGCCGCAGAGCTGTCCTCTCTGAAACCCCAGCTGGACCAGCTCGGGGTCCCTCTTTATGCTGTGGTGAAGGAGGACATCGGCACGGAGGTCCAGAACTTCAGACCCTTTTTCAAGGGTGAGATTTTCCTGGATGAYAAGGTGGGTAAAATTGTATAATAAATTAAACACTAAAGTCTTTTTAGTATTTGTGGAAAAATCTGTTCAGGTCCTCTTGACTGACTGACTTTGCTTTGCAGAGGAGGTTTTATGGGCCCCGGGAACGGAAGATGGGGCTGCTGGCGTTCGTGCGTCTTGGAGTGTGGATGAGCGGCGTGCGAGCCTTCAGAAGAGGCTTCATCGGAAACGTTTCGGGAGAGGGCTTTGTGCTCGGTGGGGTTTTTGTCATCGGACGAGGCCAACAGGTAAAACCCACAAGAATGAAGCTAACAACCAGTGCGTGTTTTTTTTTTTATAAAATGTTTTGTTTTATTTTTGCAGGGGATTCTCCTGGAGCACAGAGAAAAGGAGTTTGGAGACAAAGTCAACATTTCAGACGTCCTCCAAGCTGCCAAAAGRATCCCATAGGAACATTAGAGACTCGAGCTGCTCAAGTGTTTGTCTCTGAGAAACAAAAGTGCATTTTGTRTGAGAGATCATAAAGGCTTTGGGTGTGTTCATGATGGTCTGTTTTTAAATGCAACAAAAGGAGCAGACCTGATGTTTAACACAGTTTCCTGTATGACTCAAATACATTTGTATCTTAGGAGCTGAGAGGTGAACATTTCTGACCAATAAATCATGTCCTTGTCTTCAAGTTTGCTTTTATTCCTCATAACTGGAATAATGTTGCACAGAAATGTTAGTCATTGAATTCCTCTGGCTGGAGATTGGAYTGGATTTTTTTTTTCTTCTTCCCCCAAAAAGTTATTTTGAGTTCCATTTTTCTGCAGGAGTTTCTTCCCCACGTGGGATGAAATTGATACAAATGCAGACAAAAAGCTAGCAACTCTTAACTGTCCCAGCTACAGTTCAGTTTTGGGCCTTAAAGGCCATCAGCAGGGGATTCAAGCTGTGGGTGACAGAAGTCAAGGTTCTGAGCATAATCTACCCATCATGACAAAACATCAGACAGGAATTTTAGTCCTTTTTAAAGTTTTTCTTCATTTTGCAGTGATGTGGGGATATGGATGGTTGTATGAAAAGAGTATGTTCAGGATGTCATGTGGGGTAAATACAAGTGTGCATACTTCTGACAAGCAGACAAGTAGCTGATAATTGGTTCCACCCAGCTACACAAGTTCTGAGGAGCGCTAGATCCCAAAAGCCAAATATTTTCAGGGAAATTCTGGAAAATAAAAGTAGAAAGAGGAGAGGAATCAAATCTGTGGTAAGCAGAACATGGAGATCACATGTCCTTAACATGGGACATTACTTCCTTTTGTAAAGATCCAGAGTTGTGTGTCAGAGGGATTTGGATGCTCCCAAAGATGTATGTTAAGAGAAGATAAATCAGGCCAAGTACAATCAACTTWAACATTTAACACCGGCAGGTAAATGTTTCTAGGATGAATATTTTTACATTAAGTTGTGCTTTTAAAGAATGATCAGACCTGGTGTCTAACAACTCTTATCACTGCCCATTCATTCTTTAGGTTTAACACTCCCAAACAAGTTAATAACAATCAAAAAAAGTTTTACAATCTTTTTTAATGTCCTTTTCAGAAGCTCTTGAAATAACTGCATTAAATCTTGTAAGACTTTCTCCTCAAAATGAGCAAACCCACTGAACAAAAGACCCCCCGTGGTGGAGAATCACTGCTTTTGTTTTACTGAACCTAAGGTTTCTCCTGCCGTTAAGAGTGTGACCCTTTCTCTCTTGGCATGAAACAAAGGATGTCGTTGCCAAATGGAGAAACCGCCACACGGGCAGAGAGAAAGACRAGGCTCAATCAGGAAGTGGCAGCTTTTTGTCCGTGCCAAAGGAGTCGAGCAGTTTCCTAGTCTGGTATCCAAGGTTACTGGATGCTCAGCCAGCTGGTGCAGTGGGCAGCTGTGGGTGGGATGTGGATGGCAAACTTGACTTTAAATGTTTTAAATTTTTTGACATTCTAATTTGAACAAAAGGATTGAAAAATATGGAGCTACAATACAATCCCAAGTTTGTGATGCAACAGAAACAGTGACCARCTGTGTCCTTTGGAAAGAAATATAACAAAAGAATCAATGATTTTTGTGCATTTGTGTGGTTTAACTTMAAATATTCATGTTTATACATTTCCTCTGCTGCAAACTAGTCAATGATGATATTTTAGTATTTTTTATGTAGAATTGTATTCAAATGTATGGCTATGTGGGAGGCTTTACGCCATAAACATGAATGAGCATCAACTTATGTGTTCCTGTGACTTGATTAGATGGATTGGTGGGTGTTCTGGGGCTTAAGTGGATCAAACTAGTAGAGAATAAACACAGCTGGGGACAAATTGCTGGTGGGTCTGCAGCTGAGTACACCCCCAACACATTTATAGTGTGTTTGTTCAGGGGATGTGCTCTAATCTTCACACTGCAGAGACTTCACAGAGGCTGTGATGAAAGTGACCCTGTCCACATTCACAGTCATGCTGATTACGCTGTTGCTAAACTTGAAAGACTTTTGTGCCAAATAGGCTCATTGAGGTCATTTATCGATGCCACCGTGGGTGGGAAGTCTCTGTGATAGTTTGTTATAATTTCTTTAAAATGGTCTGACTCCTCCCTGAGGATGACACATACTGTGTTTCCAGAAATCTGTGATGGGTGCTACTTTCATTGGTGTAGCACCACAGACACTGTAATGTACTTGTGGTACACATACTGTATTTATTATTTATTATATATTATCTGACTGGCTGTTCACTGATGGCTTCTGTCATTCTCAATATTCTGGCTTGGTTGGGTGTGGTTCAAGTAATTATCTCTAGAGCTTCATGGTTTTTAATTAATCATAAAAACTTAGGTCTTAAAACCTATATACTTATTACTTTATGCTACTGTTTGACGTACGAGTGTTTTTTTTAATTGTGGAGTGCCATCTGCTGGTGGTCCGTCTGTCTTGTTATACAAATAACCCCACTAAAAACACATACATTTTTAGATTGCATAATATATGATTTAGGTAATGTTAAGAGTTTTTTTTTTGTTTTAGAAATTTTCAATAATGTAGTTATTAAATAATAGAGTCTATACTTCTGTATTATTGGCACATTTTCACTTTAAAAATAATTCACCTTGTTTAAAGTGTAAAGTGTGTGCTTAAGAAGTATAATCCAATAATCTTAAATTATATGTTACCTTTTTTTAATCTGTTTTATCAAAATTTTATTAGGGCTGTTGCCTATCGGCTTCCGTAGATGTCACGTAAAGAGTCCTTGACGTCAGCATAACAACAACCTGGTCATGACATCTCTTACTGGAGAAAAATCAATAGATTAAGACTTTATATCAATATAAATAGAATCACATTCACCTGAATGTGGGAGTCATCAAAAAAGGTGAGTGTTTGATACAGTGAGTCTTGAGAATTAGCAGTAATTTCCACGGAAACGAGCGGCTGTGCGCTACGTGAAAAACAAGCTAACTTTAGCATTAGCTAATTTATGTTTTCTCAGGTGTTAGGCGGCGTTCTGWTCTAGATGTCCTTACGACAGACTAGGGCTTCAGAAGGTTACTATTTTATGTCAGAAGGTGTTTTAATGGTGAATTCTGTAAATACATCTAGGTTTGCTGAGTTGTCGTACCCACCGACCCCCGGTGTGAAACCACTGCACAAATAGCTTAGCTAACTTAGCTTAGCTCCGTTGTCTTGTCTGACTAAAGTGTATTTTATTGTGCCACAATAGCTGCTTTGATAGCTGTACCTCAAGTGGTCCTGCGCAGAGGGTTGTTTGTTTACCCACCGTTTTGTAAATCTGCTGTAAAGTTAAACTCAAACTTCTGTYCTAACTAGCTCGGTGGGCGGCTGCGCTGCTCATTTAGGCACCGCCGAAGTCCGTTCATCTGAATAGTTAATTCAGTCTAGACACCTAGCTGTGTTTTTTTCAGCAGTGCGCACAGTCAGCAAATTAAACCTTTTGGGTGGCATTGAGCAGCATTGCACCTAAAAAAAGACGCGCATTGCAGGTGCGCTGCAGTGACCCTGGAAAAGCCTTGTATCTTTGCTTTGTCAGTGTGGGCGATCCGGGACGGGCGGGACATTCTGAAACCTGACATCTAGCCAGCCGAAGAGACGGGGAACAGGATTGGGAAGCAGGGCGAGGCGGGCCCCGCGGAGCCGGTGGAGAAGATGGCCGGCAGCCCGGAGAAGAGTTCCACCGCGCAGGAGCTGAAGGAGCAGGGGAACCGGCTGTTCCTCTGCCGCAAGTACCAGGAGGCTGCGACCTGCTACAGCAAAGCTATTGTGAGTAGCTGTTATTGTAACATCAGTGAAGAGGATGCTGGAGTTTTAGGCTGTACCAGGGACCGGAATGCAGCAGTGCTCTGTATTATTCCAGATGTGTGTTTTCTGGTATTTTTATTTTTATTTTTATTTGTCCCACAGAACCGTAATCCATCAGTGGCAGTGTACTACACCAACAGGGCTCTCTGCCATGTGAAGCTGCAGCAGTACGACAAGGCTCTGGCAGATTGCAAGCACGCTCTGGAGCTGGACAGTCAGTCGGTCAAGGCCCACTTTTTTCTAGGCCAGTGTCACCTGGAGCTGGAGAACTACGATGAGGCCATCGGCAACCTGCAGAAAGGTTAGAGGAAGCTCTGAAAAAGAGGTCAAAATGTGTCAGAAACCGTCATTGTGGAGAAGATCTTGTCTCACAAGTTGCRTAATCTTGCTTACAAATTTCCTCTTTAAGGTTTAAATGTACACGACACGTTTCCTCGTGTTTGAGATCTTTTTTGCTGTTGTTGCTGGTGGTCTTGGGGRGTCAAAGTACTTTGTAGAACAAAATGAAGTGGATGCGGCTCTTTATTCTATTTCAAGAAATTAGCTTAGAAAAAAGAAGCTCAGATGTGTAAAAAAAAAAAGAAGTAATGAACAACAGAATTCAGAGAGGTAGAATTATGAATATGCCCTCTTTAGGCTATTGCTGCTTGTATTTTCAGGGCTCTAATCTTAACATTTGATATCAATAATGCCATCCTCCGTCTGGATGATGTTTAAAGCTCATGCACGACAAACAGCAGCACAGCTTCAGTTGTAGGTTTTTTTTGCAGGTGTTGACATGTTTTTACTGGGTTTTAATTTGCAAAAATACCAAACTGATGTTTTCTTTTAAAGGAAAAGTCAAACAGCAGAGTTAATATATACTGTATGTTCTTGTTAAAATTTATTTCAATGTGTTGTTACCTGTCTGAATAAGTTACTGCCTCACTGTAATCACCAGTGAGCCGCGCACTCCTGAACCTTTTGTTCAACGTTCAACGTGATTCTTACATTTAGTAAAAGGCAACTTCTGCATCGGAATGTGAGACGGAAAGGACTTCAGTTGGATTCAGCTTTCAATTTCTAAATTAGTTTTGCCATCAAACAGAGCATCAAACACAACAACTTTTATTTCTTTACAGCATTTTTGCCACATAAAACCAAATGAGCCAAAAAATAAAAAGTGTTTGCCTTTTTCAGTTTGAAATCTACTGTTGTTTTCTTGTTTTATCATAAGTTTGACACTGTAATAGCCCAGAAGGTTCTGATCTTTCTTTTATTTAGAAAAACTGTAACCAGCTGATTACTAACGGATACAGTTTTTGACAGATACCCTGCATCGTAATGATGAGAACTTTGTGTTCATGTGTTGGTTTAAAGCCACATGCAATCATCCTCCTCAGAGCCTCACAACAAGCTTTATAACCAGGGTTGACATTTATAACAACCCTTTAAACCAAAGCTTAAATATTGTTATACATACCAGACATTCTGTACGAGCAGCATTTTGGTAGAAGATTAATACATTTTGTTACATTTATTGTTAGACACTATCTTCCTACAGTTCATTTTGCCAGAGAGCTGTTTCTGTATGCATCTTCTGTGGATATCTCTGCTCACTATAATCCGAAGTTTTTATTGTTTTTATTATTTGTCAGATTTACTTTAAATACTTGAAGAACATTTGTTTAGAGATCTTTTTGTAAACAGAATTTTACAAAAAACGTCTTATCTAAGTTTTGTTCGACTTCTTATTCTTTCTTTTTTTTTGTTCATTTAATTTGTAGCTTATAACCTGGCAAAAGAGCAAAGGATGAATTTCGGAGACGACATACCCAGTGCGTTGCGCATTGCCAAGAAAAAACGCTGGAACAGCATCGAGGAGAAGCGCATCAACCAGGAGAAYGAGCTGCACGCGTATCTGACCAAACTCATACTGGCTGAGAAGGAAAGGTGAGGAAGCAAGACGCTTTTCTCACCGCTGCAGATTCTTTGAATCTCCTTTTTTATGAAATGAGCTTGGTTTGCAGTTCTCCAGGTCATTTYTATACGTTCAGACTGAGTGATTAAATGTATTTTTTTTTTTTTTTGGCAGAGAACTTGAAGAGTACAGAGAAAAACAGGATGACAATCAAAACACAGGAGATGCTGCAAAGATCGCATCAAAACATGTAGGTCGTTCTGCATTTATTTTCAATCATATTTGTTTGGCGCACTTTAATAAAACCATTGTCAAAATATTACGTGTAAACAAGAATTAATATTGGAACCTGGTTTGAATTTCATGAAATGTGACCGGCTTACAGGACAAGTATTTAGTGGACATGGATGAGCTGTTCTCCCAAGTGGATGAAAAAAGAAAAGTGAGTTGTTTTTMTTACATTTTATTTCATATTGTAAAACATTACAGTTTGTAGGAGCATACTCATTAGACAGCATAGAAACCCAGGCAGGCTCGTGAACAACATTTACCTCTGCAGTTCTTCTCTTTTACAGCTTCGGCTCTAAGCCTGGTGAAATTGCTTTCTTCCTTAGGACAGTTATTTTATTTTTATCCTAAGCTGTTGCTGTGGTAACCGTTGCTTTTTGTTTGCCAAGTTTCTTGTCGGAGATGATTGTTGACTTCACTGAGTTAATAGAAATAACAGTGTTGATTTAAAAAAAAAAAAAAACACAATGGCGTCTGTCAGCAGGGTGTCTTCTATTGTAGCTCTGTGACTCAAAACTATTGGTGCAATTTTTATTTTAGCCACTGTCATGTTTACATAAATCCTTGATTACAACCCCTGGCAGAAAGTAGGGAATCACCAGTCTTGGATGAGCACTCATTCAAACATTTCATTCTGTAAAACAAACTCAGATCAAAAACATGATACAATAATAAGGTCATTCCAAAGAGCAACTTGCTGACTTTCAGGAACACTCAAAGAAATGAAGAGAAAACATTGTGGAAGTCAGTGTTTATTGACCATTTTATTGCTTACCACTAAAAGGCAAAAGATGAGTCATCATGTTTTTTTTTTGTGCATGTGTTCGTTTATTTTTGTGTTAGCAAAATATCACCTCTAGATAGATTTTAATTAAACTAATAGAAAGTAAACATTGGATGCTTAACATTTGGATGATAAACATTTATACTGAACCTTCAGTTGTCCCCCTCCTACAGCGCTGCTATTGCCAGTGTCACTC
>NW_013952450.1:1461332-1462732 GCF_001266775.1 Austrofundulus limnaeus
AAGTAACATTCACTGACTTCCACAATGTTTTCTCTTCATTTCTTTGAGTGTTCCTGAAAGTCAGCAAGTTGCTCTTTGGAATGACCTTATTATTGTATCATGTTTTTGATCTGAGTTTGTTTTACAGAATGAAACGTCTGAATGAGTGCTCATCCAAGACTGGTGATTCCATAATTATTGCCAGGGGTTGTAGAATGATTGATGTGCTTTCTAATGAGGAAATAGTTTGTGAGGATTTGGTTGATAAGCAGCTGTTTGCCATGAAGCTGCCCAGCAAAACCAGGGAAAACGCATCATTTTTATCCCCCTTTGTTTCAATCACATTTTTCATTCTTTGTCATCAGAAGCGTGAGATCCCAGATTATCTTTGTGGGAAAATCAGTTTTGAGCTGATGAGGGAGCCCTGCATCACACCCAGTGGAATCACCTATGACCGCAAGGACATCGAAGAGCACCTACAGGTGAAAGTGTTGTTAGTTTGCATCCTCAACACCTCAGGATCTTTGTTACTCCAAAGGGCTGCAGGGTGAAGCAGGCCGAACGTATTCAGAGTTTGAGCTGATCTAACTCAAGTAATTTCTAAAAATGAAGATCACACTCGGTAGCCGTGTTTCCATCAAGGTTTTTTTAATGCGCATTTTGAAGCATCTCATAAAAGGTGAATGGAAATGGCTTGATTCGAAAAAAACTTCCTTTAATTCGCATCAAAGTTGATACGCTCGCTTGAGGTGGTTTTTGGGTTTTTCGAAAAAGAGTTAATGCGCAAAAGGAGAGAGGGAAACACATTTGTCGAATAAGTTCTGACGTAGCGAACATTTACCTCACATGCTGATCAGCTGTTCCCGCTGTCTCTCCGAAACCAGTCCTGGTACCAGAGCGACTGCAGCTGGACCCTCCTCCCGCTGTCAGCATCTTCGCAGTTACTCCCGTTAACATGGAGAATTGCATTACTTCCTCTACGTCTCCCGACAGCATATAAAATCGCCAAAACTAGTTGGACAGAATAATTACAACTTTCCTGACAGTAGCAAGACGTTCCTGATAACTTCTCTCCATTTTCCTGAGATGAGACTTTTACTACACACATGCGTCTGACGTAATAGATTCACTTCAAGCCAGTTGATGGAAACACGTCTGATTTGTATTTCTCTGTTTTTTCCTTTTTGCGAAATTTAAAAAATTCGCTCAAAATTCGAATTAAAAATGGATGGAAACACGGCTAGTGGTACTGCAAAGCTGATTATCAACAGTCCAGCTTTTCTGACTTTAGACTTGTTGACGTCTTATGAGCTGGAAAATAATATTAAAAAAATAAGATTTAAAGGGGCAATATTATGTGTGTTCTCAGACATACATTTAAATACTATACCATGATAAAGTATCTATGTCATCTTTAGTTG
>NW_013952450.1:1463111-1473041 GCF_001266775.1 Austrofundulus limnaeus
CATGCATGAATGAGTCAAAGCAAGGCTTTGGGCATGTTTTATATGAGAGTATAACATTATAACATGATATAAAACTCAAAGTTGATTTTACATGATATTGCCGCTTTTAAAAAAAAAGTTGTCGACTGTGCTTTTATATGTTTATGATTAAGACAACCTGACATTTTTTGTGTGTGTTTCATTCAGTAAAAGTTCTGCAGATGCTTCTGTTGCTTTTTATCTCAGTTACTGCCACTCACTCATTATTTGTTTACCTTTTTTTGTTGTTGTTTTGTGAAGTAAATGAAACAAAACATTGTGTAAAACAGTATAGATACTGTATAGATGACATGACATTCTTCTTGTTTGCATGTGCAGCGAGTGGGTCACTTTGACCCGGTCACCCGGAGTCCCCTGACCCAGGACCAGCTGATCCCGAACCTGGCGATGAAGGAAGTGATMGATGCCTTTATTCAGGAGAACGGCTGGGTGGAAGACTACTGAAGGGACTTTTTTTGTTTCTCATTCAGTAGTCAACGCAGGACCTGGACCAGAATAAAGAGAACAGATCACCCTTTTTGCCTGGATGTGAACTTTTACACGAGCCACACAGATGGACCACCAAAYGGGAACGAATAGCCTCGACCTGCCTCGTTCCAACGGTTTGATTTCTTCTTCACCTGCTCCAGCTCTCAGAGGCTCGCTGTTCATGGCCTGTCGCTCCCTTTAAGACCGCGTTCGCTCTGCTCTTTCCAATCCTCTTCTCTGTTTTCGGTCGTTCAAGCCTGAATCCTCCCGTGCTTCGTATGGGAGGCCTCGCTCTCAGGTCTCTGACGCACTCTGCCTGCTTTCTCTGTGTCTCTCGTTCTCTGGGTGCCCCAGTTCTTGGGGCAACAAAAGTTAATATCGCACTCCAGTGTTTCACATGTACCAACGATATATATTTATACACGCATATATATATATATATGAAGACAATAATGCAAGCACACGTTTTGCTGGTGGAATTTATGGAAACATTGGCCTTTTTCTTTGATATTTCATAAAGTATTTCTCGTAGTTTTGCATTACAAATGGAGCGTTCGCCCATCTGTTCATGTGTAGTTGTTGAAGTGGTCACTAAAAATGCCAAAAACAAAACTGTTTTCATCAAAAAGTTACTTGTTTGTATGAGAGTTTTACAACGCTAAAAGAAAAAGGAGCAGGCTCTGTTTTCTGCCTGCTGGTGGCTTTTCATACGTCCCCATCCTTGTCACGTTACTGTCCGCCTTTGAGTAGATTTTCTTTCCCTTTGCATATCAATCACYCCCCCCCCCACAGACAATTGCGATAAGTTGAATGTATGTTTTTTTTTTTAACTTTAGGGTTGACCCTCAGTAATTCAAGATGATTTTTGAAAAGCCTTGAACTGGAAACAGAACATAAATGGCTGCATATAAAAAAAACAGTTTTCACATTGCTGGATCTGAATTCAGAATACTTTAAGCGTGAGAGTCGTGAGACATTTGCTGTTTTGGCTGCTGCTAAAACCTGCTTCGACAAAACGGTCTGTGCTGTCTGTGTTGTTCATAAGAGCAAAAGAAAAAAAAAAAGGAAAAGAGATGTTTCGTGCCCCTCATGCTGTTTGCCTGGAATGAAAGCAGACTCTCACATCAAGCATGAATTGAAGTTTGAAGATGCTTTAGCATTTTTCCTCACCTTTTTAGTTGTTTTAGTTTTCGCTCCGTCAGAGCACCGTGAACTGAATCGTGTTCATTACACGGATCTGAGGTGGAGTAATATCACTGCCCCAGCAGCTGCCATAAAATCAACAACAAAAAAAAAAAAAAAATAGAAAAATGCTGGAAGAGTTTTGACCATCTTCTCTCAATCATACCTCGACCCGAGTGTTGGCATTTCCGGCGTTCTCCTCATTTCCAACAGAGTCCAAATAGTTTACAGGTGTTTCCAGCTGAATGTGTCTGTGGTGAATCAGGCCTGTTGGTGATATTTTCTTTTATTTTATGCTGGAGTTCAGGCAGCGTACCTAATTAGCTGTTACTCAGATTTTATTTCTCGATTTAGATAGGGAGGTTTTGTTTTTCTTCTCGAGGAATCCTAGAGCTTGAGAAACTGTATTAAATGTAGATATGTTGATAACATAAATGCCTGATTCTGTTTTCATTTGTTCCCATTAAACGATGAACTTGGAGCGTGTTTGTTGTGGTGTTTGACTCAAGATAAAGGAMTATTAAGTGTAAATGGCTGCTTTTTGAAATGAAAGTGCATAAAATTCTGGACATGAGACCTGAAATAAATGACAACTTGATGAGACTCTCTTTAACTTGGCCTCTAATTCACACATAAAACGTCTCTGACTGGTTWATTCAGTGGGTTTTTACTCTTCACTCATTTATTTTAATAATTTTAAGACATCAAACAAAACTAAGCTAAAAAAGGCCCAATTCTGATTTTCAAGAAATATAAAGAGAACCAAAATAAAAATAACTGAGCTGTCACTGGCTCATTGTGATCACCATGGTAACCACACACTTGTGTCTGTCACTCCCTGACTGCCAAGGTGCAGAAAATAAAGCTCAAACAAGCAGTCACTGCTGGAGAACTAGAAGTCTGATCTTAAAAAATGATTTAAAATGTGAGCAGCAGAAGACTGATTGAATGAAGGATTGAGTGAATTTGTTTCCACAATTTTTTTTTATGTAGGACATGACAAGTTAAAACACACTTTCAGATAAAAAAAAAATAACATAATCTAAGAATAAAAGTAAGGGAATTTGTGTTTTATAGATTATTTCTTTGTTGTAATAACGTTTCTCGACAAATATGGTTGGGCAGCTTGTTAATTTCCCTTTTAAATGGGGCCACATTTGCAAGGAACGTGCATTTGTGGGATGAGCAGTAGAGTATGTGGGTTGCACAGATTTTGCCAAATCTTTGCCAAGCAGCTTTTTTTTTGTCGTTGTTATTGGTACTTGTTTCATGCTTCTGGTACCTTCAGGTGCCCGCTATAAGATTTATTGCCAAGAAGCATTGTTAGAACAAATCTAACAAACAAAAATTTCCTTACTTTTTGTGCTAAGTATAAAAGTATAAAATACCTTTTTCCTACGTTCTTTTCAAAATAGTTTGATTTCAGTGCGACTTTTATTCCCTCTGCTGTAAACACTGAAACGGGGTAGTGGTGGTGGTCCTGAGTCACATGGACTGACTTGCTCAGACCTCACACACCGAGCCTTTTGTCAGAGCCTGGATCCAAGAGGTGACATCAGGGTCTGTGCTTGGAGGGAAGAGGACTGAACCCAAGTGGTTCTGATTTATCCACAAAGGAGCAACGAAACAACATGAAAATGGTAAAATAACCTTTTTTAAAAACACAAAATCTGTACAAATACTTAGATCTCTGATGTCAATAATTGATATTACTTTGAAAYTGTTTTCTGTCCTGTGTGTGTTATCAGAGGGTCAAAGCTGCGATGATCCCTGTGGTTCTTCTCAGTGCAGCTGTCTGGTCTTTGACTCATTCTACAGCCACACAAGGTGGGAAACAAGAATTTTAACTTGTGCATAAATGTAGATTCAGAGATTATTAAAAAGATCAGAGTAACTGAAATATATCTTAGGTGTGGTGAACAATTTCATAGAAACAGTTGAGTAAAAATCTCAGTCATCTTCTTTTTCTTATTATTTTAAGTTTCTACAAGACGAGATCACTGCTGTTGGAGGGTCCAAAATGTCTTATGTCTATTTTGTTGCCTTTTAAGATTGTTATGGATTAATTATGTATATCTGTTCTACGTTGACACTGTCCAGTAATCATATCTCATGATAACTAGTTTCGGCTGTTTTACTCTTTTTTTCTTTTTTATTGATGGCCTCCCTTCCCCCCCTATAGACATCCTCTCCACACCATTATTATGTTTTTTTTTCTCTACTCTAACGGCCCAGACTTCAAGACTCCAGCAATGCATGACCTCTTTTATTCTGATAAGGTGTKTCCAGGCTGACAGCCCTGTTATTGGTTAGGTGGTTACAGTTGTCGAACTGTGATTGGTTGTAAGCATGTCACATGATGTTATATTGTCGGCTGCTCTACGCTGACGGGTAGCCACATCACGACAGACTTCGCTGATTGACCTCTGCTTTGTTGTTGCTCAGATTAAATCATTTGACGACCATACACGCAGACTWTCTGTGCATTTATTCCAACGTGTTTCTGCATTCTTGGTAAATCTTGCCAACACAAAGATTAATATTTTTTTGTGCCTTTCATGATTTWAAAAAGTCCAAACAGTCCAAAGCTTTCAGAGTAGATGTGGTTCTCCTTCTGACAGGTAGGAGTCTCTGCAGTGCATAGGGTGGGAGTTTCTTGTTTGGGCAGATTTTGTCCAAACCGTGAATGGCAGAGTTTGTGATGTGGGCGGAGTTAGTCTTAAACATGATTGGTGGAGTTGGTGGGTAGGCGGAGTTTGAATAATAGGTGAAGGTTGGGCGTGGGTGGAGCTTGGCAAACCAGTGTTTGGTTGGATGGACTTGTGGGGCAATTTRAAAGGGGAAGTAATGGTAAAATCATTGTGAACATGTAAATATGAGTTTTTGACTTCAAATTTTGTGCGGCAAGTACCGAATTCCTGTCTCACGTTAACTTATGTCTAATTGTAAGTTATATTCACATATAATGATCTTTTTACAGGGTGATTAGGGCTGTTTAGACCAAGCTGAATTATTGAACGTCCCACCACATACGGCATCTATTGTGCAGCTAGCACCTTCCTGTCTTGAGTTATGACTAAAATTAATATTTACAAAATATCGGTGCTTCTTGGCCGTTTCCACCAAGCTACACCCAGCTGCCTCCAGCTTCTTCAAACTCCACCCAAACTTGTCAATCCAATCAGTCACGTCTTTGATAAACTTTGCCCACAAATGTCAAACACCAATTATGCTTTGGACAAACTTCTTCCACAAAACAAGAAACTCCTTAGTGACTGCAGAGACCCTCTTCTCCCATCTGAGACGGAGATAACTTGAGAGTCGTCAGCGTAACATAAAAACTTACAAACTCTAAAAACCTTTTCTGAGTCATTTTGATTCTGTCCAATACAAACCTTGATTGAGATTTTGGTTGTGACTGATTTTAGTGGGCCTGCGCAACAAAGTGCTGGTCTTCCCCTTYGAGACGGACTTCAGCTACGTGGCCCTGGTCCCTCAGAAGGACATGGCTCTCCAGGCCTTCACTCTCTGCCTGCGTGTGGCCACCGAGCTGCCAGAGGAACGGCAGATCATCCTGTTCGCCTACCGCACGTCCGACTACGACGAGCTGAACGTGTGGCGCGAGAAAGACGGTCGYGTCTCCTTCTACATGAGCGGCGACGGCACCTTCTACCACCTGCCCCCCCTCAGCACCTTCCGCACCAGCCTCTGCCTCACCTGGGAGTCTCGTACCGGCCTTGCTGCTTTTTGGGTAGAGGGAAAACGGAGCACCTACCAGGTGTACAAGCCGGGTCACAGCATCCGCCCCAAAGGCACCGTCCTCCTGGGGCAAGACCCAGACAAGCACCTGGGGGGCCTGGAGGCCACGCAGAGCTTCGTGGGAGAGCTGACCGACCTGAACATGTGGGACTTTGTGCTTTCTAGGAGCCTGATCCAGGCCTGGCATTATGGACACAAGATTCCAAAGGGGAACATCTTCGACTGGGCCACCATAAAGTATGAGCTGAGTGGGAATGTGATGGTGGTCGATGATGACTGACGTGACGTGAAGTCCAGCGCAGACAGAGGTCAGGCTGTAGAGGTGAGTGTTGGACTGATACTCGTGTTCTCCTCTTTTAGATTCATAGTCGTGGGAACCTGTTTCAGCTGGGGGGTGATGTGAGCACACGTTTGTGATGGAAATATCCACCTTATTTACACGGATGTAAACATGGGTCCAAACATCCATTTTTTTTGTGCAACACTTCCGTTTCACTGCTTCCATGGGTTAACTAATAGCAGCTTAACTAAATTGGTGAACTATGTTGTGGAAACTTTCCCAAAGATCGCTGAACAATCGAAATGTGAAGTCAGTGCCAGACCCTCAAAMTATTCTCCAGTTTGAAGTTGATATGGAAAAAATGGCCTCSTGTAACRTATAAGAACATTTTTAACTATTGTGTTGGTGCAGATGGGTCTACAATGTGCAATCACAAAATTACAGAKGCTTATCAGTACCTCCACAGTAGAATATAGCAGTATTGATGACCTGSCATAAAGGCTAATGTCCAACCAAGTCAATGCAAGTCTAATGTTCATTCTGCATGGACCCGCTTTACATCAACCGTCACTACTGAGACGGCCAGGTGCTCCTGTGTCGCGGGTCAGGGGAAGTCYTGCAGTCACGCAGCAGTGATCTTATGGAATGTAGGCTAATGAATTTTCTGTTCAGCTCCATAACATACTGGAAGTCTTGCACAAAAAAACAACAATTGACTGTGTCTGTATCCCCGTGAAAAAAAAGGTGGATAGATCAGATTGGTAAACTTCATATCAAAATACATTTGGAGTTGAAAATACACGAGGCACTGATAAAAACAGTTTTGGTTTAAACTAAGTTTGGATGTGCACTTTCTCTGGCATCCACTAAGGGGTGCTATAGCACCCTCAGCACCCCCACTTCCCATGGCCTTGCATCAAACAGAATCTGTTAGAAGTTAGAAGTTAGAAGAGATGAAAGCAGCCTATCCTGGCTGAATATACTTTATTTCTTTTTTTATTTTTTGGTCTGCAACAAAACACTTGAAACAAAAGTCACGACTTCTCACTGTTTGAGTCACCCAGACCTTCAGCTAAACAGGTAGCAGTGTTTATTGTTCTCTTCTCTGCTTTTAATTTTGTGTCTCAAAGCTTTAACTGTCAGATTGTGTTTGTAAAAGTTTGAAAACATTTTTGTCAGAATTAAAAGTTGAGCTAATGGTTTAATTAGACGTGTTGTATTAACAAATGAAATAAATGGTGTTTTTTGTTTGATTCATTTGATCCATACATGAGGTTTAGGTTTTTGTACTCCCACAAAGCACAAGTAAAAAATTTTCGAACAAGAACTTAAAGGGTAATACTACTTACTATTGTAAAAAAATAACATTTACAAGCCATAAAAATCACATAATTGAGCGGATCTAAGAACTTTATCAGTCAGTTTTGCCACATTTGTTATCTTGACTTGTAAAATAACCAAAAATAAGAAGTATATTTTACATAAAATATTTTACAATTTATTTCTTTTGGAGTTCTAGGTGAATATAAGTGAATATTAATAGTTTAAATGTCAGATAGAACCACAGAGGGGCACTCTTTACTTGACTATAAACAGCCAAGCTGAACTGCATTCACAAATGTGATTTGACACGAAGAACTCCTTAAAGGTGAAGAATACATTTTATTAGGATTATGTCTGATTTTATTTTAATCTGTAATTATTTGCCCACTGTACAAATAAAGAATAAAAATACGAAGTAATTTATTACTATTCATTAATTTATATTTTAGTTGTTAACAGCCATGAGGAAGCTTGTAATTAAAATAAGGAGTAACAACAAAGCCACTAAATTTAAACGTTTATTACATATAAAATTAACCATAATAAATTAATATCTGGATATAATTGTCAGAATTAAAAGAACGTGGAAACAGCAAAGAGGAACATCACATTTTTAAAGTRCTGTGAGTGTGAAGGCAACGCTCCTGTTCAAACCTTTTGGTAAACACTCATTCATGTCTGAACTGATGTAAGAGAGCTTCTGGATTTGAAATAAAATCTCACCATGTGCCTCTAATACAGTTTGTTATTAAAGAGATTTTCAGACCTTTACTCTTGCGTCTCTTTTTTAGTAATCCTGTTAGTTTTCAATTTGGAGAAATTTAGACTGTTTAAATTATAGTTTTAAGCGGATTTAGTTTTGCCTCAAATAACTGTTCAGAATGGAGTTCAATGTCTGCATTTTTTAAAATAAAATTATTTTCAAAACAAAGCTTTGTTACTGGATGGAAAAGATGAGAGAACATGCTCATTCAGGATTCACTTTACTGTTTTTTTTTTTGGTCTGTACATTTTTTAACTACTTTAGCATATTTTGTAATTTAGCCATTTATACTTTTCAAAATGTTTTATTTTAATTAAAAATATTTTCCTAATAATACTACATTAGGATTTTTACATTTCTTTTAAAAACTGAAGCCTGCTTTGGCACATTTGCCTTTTTTGTCTTTTACTGCTTTTAGGTTTTTACTCCTTTCTGTACAATTGTCTAACCTTTTGCTCGTTTTTTAGCATTTAGCTAAGCTTTTGCTGCTTTTAGCTAATATTTTAATACTTGTAACTCATTCACTGTTTTGTTTTAGTATTCAGCTTCAGTGTTGCTACCTCTAATTAGCATTTTGTTACTTTTAGCTTTTAGCTAATCTAATGTTCCACTTCTTGAAACAACTCAGTTTCAGCTTCTTCAGAAAATCCCACTCCCATCTTTTTGACAGAAAATGCAGTTTCTTTAGCTCTCCTGACTTGTTTCAGCTTCAGTGGTTTTAAAAAGGATTCTTGTTCATTTTTAAAAATGTTTGGGAAAAGATGCTTCCTAAATGGAAAAAAGGAAAGTAGAAATTTCTGGGTGCTTCTTGTTTCATGTTTCTTGTGTGTTTTTTGAACCACACATGGCCAACAAACATAGGACACATGTGTTCCACATTAGCTGCAGAAACTGAGGCATATGGAGTTGCTTCACCAACACAGGCCCCTCAGAACAGACTCGGGGGTCAGATCCTCTCCATCCAAGTGTAACAGTAACTCCGTGTGCTGCCTCGGCTCCTCTCCATGGCTCCCTGCACTCATCCTCCCAGCCTGCACCACCATCCTGACCTCCTTGCCGAGACGAGGGAGAAGTTTGCGGCTCGGCGCAGGCTTTCCTTCAGGGTGGGAAAGTACTGAATGTGTGTTTATCCTGACCAAATCGCCCGTCGGCTCTCTGGAAGCGGCTAAATGAGGAGGAGGCAGGGCCGAGGAGCTCTGACTGCGGGTCAGCAGCCAAATGTTCCACCTTCTTGGATGTTGCAATGCATCAATCGCAGTGCCCACTCACTGTGTGGGAACACCTTTGTGGACCATCTGTCCAAGTCTGTCTTCTCAGCCCTCTGGTACGCACGCACACACACACACACACACACACACACACACACACACACACACACACACAAAGGGAGAGAATTTCTTCCCTCTTGTATCTCTGCCCAACAGTAGCATTAAATCTACACTCATAATCATGCAATTTTAAAATCATTTTGGCGTATATTACCTTCAAATTAAAATAAAGATTATACCATTATGCCCTGCTATTAAAGGCAAAAGTCCAATGTTTTACTGTGTGTCTGTTTAGCAAAATGTCATGAATCTGTGATTTTAGACTCAGACAGTAATGAATGTCCATCTTCAGCTCATTAACTTACAAAGTGAACCTGATTAAAGACAACCTCCAYTGCTAATCCAGTTTCCTAACACAAAAATGCCAACAACTCACTCGGTTTGACAAATGTAAGCTTAACTGAGAGGTTAGCACTGATGCCTCACAGCAAGAAGGTCCTGGGTTCAATTCTTGTTTTTCTTTTTTTCTGTGTGGATTTTACATGTTGTCCTGTGTTTGCAGGTACAGTCTAAAGTTGTGCCTCCCTGAAAAAAAAAGATGTGATCTTAGTGGGGTCTGCGTGGTTAGAGAAACAATAACTGATTACATCGGGATGTCTAGTTTTTACAAAATCAAAAACTAAAAAAACAATCAAGCTCTGTTTGTATCTAAGCTTGTCCATTACTAAATAACTTAAGATTTTAAAACGAATGTTTACGAGTAATTGACTCAACATTACTCATGTTTATTAGTTATCATTATTCATGTTTATTAGTTATCATTACTCATGTTTATTAGTTATCATTAT
>NW_013952450.1:1475069-1478502 GCF_001266775.1 Austrofundulus limnaeus
GTTACGCACATTTATTAGTATTCATTTCTCGTGTTAATAGAAATTATTAAATATAAATTATAGTCCATTCGTTTTTTATGTGCATGTGTATCTTTTTCTAACGTGAAACTCAAGTAAACGTGTCACTATGTTAAAGACTTTGATCATTAACATGAAGCAGTCGACAGGGTGGTACCAGAGTCGTCAGCTATTCTACAACAACAGTAGTCTCACTAAGTCAGTTTATGCTGTCGTGTGTGCTGCTTTTACAAAATATCAAGATAATATACAACTTTTGTAAGGGAATGGGAAAGAAAAGAAAATTACCCATGATTCCTCAGAGGCTCTGCACCAATCAAATGAGGCGGTTAGAAAAAAAAAAGGAAACAAACTGAACAAACTAACACAGCTGAACTATCAAACAAAATTCATGGTCAGGAATCATTGTAATGCAACAGAATCATTGCAGTCAGCAACCATGCAGCCAACACAGTCAGAAGCAACATGCATTTAGCTCTGCTAGTTTTCTTCTTCCTCACCATGATGGCAAACAACAGTCAGGTCACAGACAAGCCCCTCCCAAAACCAGTAAAAACATGTCAATGTGAGTTGTCTCAGCTCAGAGCCATTAGAGCAAAACTTGTTTTGAGTAGTTTACAAAACACATTTTGTTAAGTAATGGTCCCGYGTTTTGCAAAAACATGAAAAGATTAGTAATAATAGCTTTACTTATTATGTAAAAGAAAATTTGGGTTTACAGAGTAGCTAACTTTTTTTTTTTCAGCTTTAGAGGTTTTGTGCTGGTGATATGCACTACTTCCAGGACTGCTACATCTCTCCTCGTGGGTCACTTTGTAAACAGAAAGTAGCATCTAAATCGAGATAAACAAGTGTTTTCTTTCTTTTTATTAAAATTTGCATTAAAATAGACTTTCGTTGCATCACAGTCTTTTCTCTCTGCGCCACAGAGGAGGGCCTTTTAGCTGCTTAACATAAGGAGAAAATCACAGACTGGATAATTATTCCCCGTGTCCCTGCGCTGCATGTATTATCCAAGTGAACAAACAGTTTGCGGGGCTCCCTCGCTCTGCTCACGGACAGGGCCCATGAGAATCTGCATATTGGCCCCACGGTGGTGGAAGGAGGCGTGCAGGCGAGGCGAGGCGAGCCTGTGCCACTGACTGGATGTCCATGCGAGTGGAGCTGGTGAAAATGTTTTCCACGCGAGAGGAGAGCCGGCGAGGGTGGTGGTGGTGGTGGTGGGGGAGACAGAAGGAGGGCCGTTCTGGATTCCTTCAAGCAACTTCAAATAGATTTCCAGGCAAAACATATTTGCATATGCAAGACAGTGCTACGAGCTATCTGAGGGAGCTGTGGCATGTGCGCATTGAACAGATGGGTCACTTTTTTAGAGCTTTCTTGCAGAAATTTCCAGCCCATAAAATTCAGATCTTGGGAATTTTTCAGATTGTTTTTCTTCATAAAAGCTCACAGAGGAGCTGCGGCAGGACCCATTAGATTATATCTGTGACAAAAAAATAAAAAACATTTAAATTTCAGTTTGGACAATTTTAGAGAATTTGGATTCATAATAGATGAGAGTAATATGTGTGATTTTTTTAAACAGAATTTAAAAAGTGCTTCTGAAAAAAAGGTGTTTTTTTAGGTGACTGAACTAAATTTTTTTACACACTTCAGGTGCTTCACAACCTCTACACAAACTCAAGGCTCGCGGGCCTAATCTGGCCCTCATTACCACTTTATCCGGCCCCAAAGGGAATGCTTTAAAAGTAAAATACTTTCCTAGTTTCTCTTCGTGTTTAGTGCATTCTTCTCATTACAGCAGGCCAACTGTCAAACCAAGAATAATAAGTTTTTATTTCTAAGTAATCGCTGATTTTGATGTGAAAACAGCAACAGAGAATCAACTTCAGTTGTGTTTTTGCTGAATTCTTTTCTCATTTTGAAGTCAAATAACTGGATGAACGCTAATGCCGTTGCTTTCTAAATTGRATCATTTTTCTTTATCCGTTAGCTTACGTTTGTTCTAAATGCTACGTTAAACAATTTGGAAAAGGTTATTTTTAATGAGAACAATATTAAACAACATTTTTCAATAAATATTGACAGAAATTGGCGCTTTGGTTTGGACCATGTTTTCACTTTTGACCCCTTTGTGTAAATGAGTTTGATACCCCTGACTTAAAACATCTGTATTACTGCTGGTGTCAACCCTGTTTTTCTGTTAGAGAAAYATCTTCTACATAATAAACTTTTATGTGTCACATGCACAATCATACATGATATGCAGTGAAGATGTGTTGTTGTGCCTGCATCCAAAAAATGACCAAGTGAGGGCACATGGAAGAAACAGAGGAAAAATTAAAGTAACATACAAGTAATTAACATGTATAATAAAATCAAATATTACAAAGAAATATTACTATTACTGCTCTGTGGGCGATATGCATTCATTTTAAGTTTTTATTTGTGACAATGTTTATCTTTTTGAACAGAATCATTTGGTGTTTAATTTAGTGGYTGACTTATTTTAACAAACTGAACTCACGTGCAAACCGCTCCTTATTGTCAGGGTCTTTGTTGGCCTGGTGCTCATGACAGATGTTGGCTGTGTTTCAATTCAGGGGCTGCATCCTCATGAGTGCACGTTTGTCGRCCACAAACCTCACTGCCCCACGAAAAGGCTCCTCCTCATGCATCCGAGGAATGCGGCCCAAAAAATGTCGAAAACCAAGGATGCATTCGAGTGTCCTCACCAGCCTAGGATATTCAAGAATTTAATGTGCCGACAGCAAACTAGACAGAGGACCGAAGATGGTGGAGTTTTCATACTTTGGAAATTCATCACGTACCAAAGAATTTGTTTATAAATGTAAGTTTAGCAACTTAGCTGATGAAATTCATGCTGCAGTAAGATGTTAACTAAAATGCAACTACAAAAACTGATACTGGAGCTAAACCCAAATTATTAATGTTTTGTTTTTGTTTATTTACATGTAACGTTTGTGAAGTTATTCTTCCAGTGAAAAGACGTGTAAATACATGTCTCAACGCATTTTAAGTCTGTTAGAAACCGATCACTGTGGTAACGCACGGTCATGGTTCATTTCACAGCAGTTTTATGCAGCCTACCCAGACTGTGAATTCACTGACCCAGCTGGGTTACGTCCTCATGAGGATGCAGCCCATGAACTGAGACACAGCCAATGCGTTTTGTTCACACGCATGAAGGTGAAACTGACCTGACTTATTTGACAAAGACGGCTTCCCGACCCTGACGACAGGGAGAGTGATTTGCATGTGAGTTCAGCTCATGACAGAGTACCGTATGCAAAATTGTGTTTAAAACTTGATTGAATTAACTTATTTGTTAATTCCATCTAAAACTACATCATTCAGTAGGAGAAAGATAGCTCAGCTCATGCTTTTACCC
>NW_013952450.1:1480457-1483523 GCF_001266775.1 Austrofundulus limnaeus
GAAGATAGAAGAGTTTGTTGAATCTGACGTGACATGTTCGTACGAACCCTTTGTACGAACAAAAGTAAGAGAAATTTAGGATAAAAATACGAAGATGTTCTTGCATAAGGCCCATTGGTTTTAGATTAATGGGGACTCGATTTTAAGATTTAAAAATTATTTTTTTCACCTCCTACTTGCTCAAAAACAGTGTTTGTTTTATGTTTAAGTGGTTCTATCAATCCTAAATAGCTATGGAAATAAAAAAAAATGTAAAGCATGCAGGCAAAATCTGAAGAGCAACTGGGGTGGCCACTGACAAGCTGCAGATAACTGTGGCTAAAAGGTTTGTCTTGTGACATTTTAAAACACATTAAAAATTTCAGAGACACTAGACAGAGGCTCTGAAACTACCACAAGAAAATGAAGCACCCGTGTATATCTTTCACAACATTTTGGAAACTCCATTTTAAATGCGGTTTGAAGTTTGTGTCCTACAGTCAGATAACAGTGAGATTCAGCCCCCATCACAATGACAGGAGATTAGAATCATAGGTTTTTGATTTCAAGTTTTCTCGATCAGGATATGTTTTCAAAACGTTTTTTCTGTGTATGTGTGAAATTATCAAATCTGACATAAACTTGAGTACTTACTTCAAATAATTCCTTCTTTTTAAACCAGAATATTTTTTAAGACTAAAATAATCTGAGTGAAGTATAAGGTTTAAATACTATATTTGAAAGATTTTTGTCCCTGGTGTTTACGTTCTAATCTAATTACTCAGGTTCTGGGCAGATTCTAAAATTAGGCAATTAAAATTCTCTTTTTATCATTAAAAACATTTTAAAACAAACATTGCATTTTATCCTATGACATCAGAATGTCAATGAAAGTAATTCTAATATTCAGCATGTTAATAAAGACAACAGTCTGTCTTATTTTCTTCATCTCATAAATGTGATTTCTTTGTTTAAAAYACATTTCATCCATGTTTAATTCATGTAGAATCACATTATGTGCATGCCAACAGAACACAGTAAAGACAGGTGAACACTTCCTGCTTCAGTGTGTTTAAAAGGAAAGCTCGTGGCTCCTGGGGACCAGCACATCCTTCTGTTTTGTCACCTCCTAACCCTCTGAGGAGCGACGCATCAAAGCAGAGGAGCACATGAGGCTCTGTGGTTAAATGATTGTGGCTTTTAGCTGTGAAGTGTCCTCCGTCGCCTCTGGGCTGGCCTTTCCTCTGAACATATGAGGCACGCTGTAGCGTGTTGGTCCAGAGCCTCCTGATTAAATATTACAGCCCACTAAATGGATGGAGATTAGCTTCTGTGGGAATGTTGGGGCTTAATTTACCCCCAGGCCAGGTGTGTGTGTGTGTATTAAAGGGGGCGCACTGAGGGGTGGGCTTGTCGTACATGTGCCCCTGTTTTTCAAGACCATGTTTTCAAGAACAGGTCCATTGAATACGTAGTGGGGCTTCATGGAGAGAGAGATCGTTCCGCATCATCATCATCATCATCATCATCATCATCATCATCATCATCATCATCATCATCATCATCATCATAAACACATACATCAAACACATCAGCTGCGAGTTTTCAATCATTATTTTTTCTTTTATTCTTTCAAATGTAACCCACATATTTCATCACCTTACTCGTAAAACAATTATGTTATTGTCATGCACTATTGTTTCTTTCTTTAATTGGGTGGCTTAAAAGACACGATCAAAGCCTGTTTTTTAGGTAGAAAAAAACTGTGCAACCAGTGAAATTATTTGAATGTATTTTGTCAATTTTATCAAAAAAAGAAGTAATAAATTTAAAAAAATGTTACATATCTGATTTTTATAATTTAAAATGGATTTAAATGATTTAATTCAGAAAAATCTCATTGAAACTGCAGCAAACTTCTCAAAGATATACTGCTTGGCTGGGCAGCACAGTTTGAGGTGYATGTCACCCTTTTTATTGGCGTTAGACAAATAGGCGAAATCCTGTTTTACAAAAGCCGTGCAGTCTGTTGGTCAGTTTGGGTCAGTTTGGGTGTTTTAGTAAAAGCTGTCATGTCTTTAATGTTTTGATTTTCCATATATTGTACCTGCCTTGTTTAATGCAAAATGTCTTGCTTTTTCAATCAATTTTCATCCAACCAACCATCCATCCATCCATCCATCCATCCATCCATCCATCCATCCATCCATCCATCCATCCATCCATCCATCCATCCATCCATCCTAACCTCCTTTCAGGGCTACGGGGGTCACTGCTGACCATGTCCAGGAGTCAGTGTGAGAGGGGCAGGGTACACACTATACAAGTCATAAGTCTACCACAGAAACACATAGAGACAAACAAGATAAATGGAGTCTGGATGAAAGTTCGACTCTGGAAGACTAATCAACCTCACCTGCTCCATCCAGCCGCCACGTCACGAGCCAAGCCACATCAAATCAGCAACTGACAGTCGGTGGATAAAAGCGTCTTTTCCAATCGCCCCATCTGCTTGTCAGCCRAACGTCAACCTTCCACCTCCCCTCCTCCTCCCTTCATCTTCTGGCTTCCAAGGGTTTCCTTCTCCTTCAACCTCCACCACAAGTGTGGCGCCCCAGGGTGGAAGAAAAACTCCTACCCCTCACCTTAAGCAGCTCATCTGAGCTTACATCATCTCACAGTGCACACATCCTCTGCCGGGGTCCGAGCGCCAGACTCTAATGTCGTTCATGTCGATAAACCTGCAAGTCAGCCATGTCAATAAACTTTGTAATTTCAGTCAGTCTTCGTGTGAGTCTCTCCAGGTTGAAACGGTCATTCACTCCCTCACTCACACATAGGGACAATTTAGAGTCACCAGTTTTGTCAAATATTTGTATGCCTATAAATACAGTGGGTAAAATAAGTATTGAACATGTCAACATTTTTCTCAGTAAATATATTACTAGAGGTGCTAATGACATGAAATTTTCACCAGATGTTGGTAACAACCCAAGTGATCCATACATACAAAGAAATCAAACCATAAATGTCCAGAAATGAAGTTATTTGTAATAATGTGGATGTGGGTCAGAGAAACCTGTCTGT
>NW_013952450.1:1483610-1486380 GCF_001266775.1 Austrofundulus limnaeus
TGTGTGTGTGTGTGTGTGTGTGTGTGTGTGTGTGTGTGTGTGTGTGTGTGTGTGTGTGTGTGTGTGTGTGTGTGTGTTTTCTATATACATATTTTTTTCACCTGTGGACCACTAGATGCTGTGTTCCACTTTGACTTCCAACGTGATCTTACAACATGTTGTGCACAAGGGTGGAGACAGAGGGTAGCCAAGAGTGGCTATTGTCAAAAATCTTTGGCCACCCCAACCTTGTTTTCACACAGACCTTTCACAGCTCTGGAGAAACCCTGCCCAGTGTGGGATGTGTCACTGTACAGGGTTCCTTCCCACTGGAGTCTACACTCGAAGGAAAACAAAGAACAAACTCTGAACCACTGTTATTTGTCCACAGAACTGTCCTGGTTAAAGCTCTATAGTTATCTGCACATTCCTCTGCAGAAAATGCATTTTTTTTACTCTCTGTTTATGAGTTTTTATCTACTGATAGAGCAGAGGGTTCTGCCAACAATGAAATGGTGATCTGGCTGCAATCAACTTCATATCTGACTAATGTCTGCATATATCAGAGCAGTTCCATTAAAGCAGTGCACAGCTGTCTGTTGGTAGCAAAAAAAAAGGATCCTGGTTTACAATTTTAAATCATCTCTTGTTACACAAAAAAGCAAATAATCTGAGAGCATGTTTAGTTGACTTTAAAAAAATAAACATGATAAATGTTCCTTTCCACTACTGACAGAAATTTGTTGACTGTGCATGATGAAATATTACATATTTCATATGTAATACAGTTTTATCCAGTACAACTAGTTTAATGATGAAACAAGCAAAATATCATATTAAATGTTTGCAAAATGGATAAATACAGATGTGAAAGGGTATTTTTTTTTAAAGATGGATGTTTCTAGACCCTAATAATGCCCCTGTCTGCCACCACAGAACAGCATATTTGACAATAATAATAATAAAAAAACAAATCAGATCAGTTTGACTTTATTAGTCATATATGTTTAATTCACCCAAACGGAATAACTGACTTCCATTTTAATTGCAAGCTGTTTTTTTTTCTGTGCTGTTATTTCATCTCCACTTCGGCTGTGAATTATTGATCACCTGGTTTTGTAGTTCACCACGTCTAAAATGCTTTTAAGGACGTTGAGTGTGTTCTGAGGTCTTTGCATGTAAACCCTGAACTTTATTATTTATAAACACATGTACCCTTTGTGGAAATGGGGATCTGTTTAAGCATCTGCTCCTTTCGTCCTCGTGCGCATCATCCGTCTTCCTCGGCGTTCTTCTGCAGAAATGTGCATCAGATGTATCACTGCGAGGCCTTAATTCTCTGCTAATTTTCCTCCTCACAATGAAGAAACACATTCATCAAGAACGCACGCACCACATGTGCGCATCGGGTCCGTTCGGCGTAAACACGCCTGCGTGTGCACTAGCGAAACACCATGTCACACACGTGCACACAGACAAACACTCGGTGCCACTGGGCAGGGACTAGCCTGAAAGATTGAAAGCAATTAAAACTATCATCTGCAGTGGCTCTGGGCAGGCCTGTGGCTGCGAGGGGGGAGCTGCCAATGTACATCAGCCTCTTCCTCACCACAACGCGCAGCGACATAAGAGGAAGGAGATGCAGCCCTCTCCAAAAACACACTGCCACTGCGCCCCTCGCACATGTTTTACTCACACAGGGCTGAAACCATCCGCTTAACGACTCCCGAAACACTTAGCYGGAGTATCCCCACACAGATTTGAGGCTAAAATTGCACTGCTTAGCCCTGTAAAGATAAATGAGAGATTCGCTGCAAATAGATGGTTTATGGTTTCATTACGGCCTGACCTGAAGCATCTGCATCCAGTCTGCCCTTAGAGGGAAAATACACAAAAACAAAGAAGAAACAGAGTCTAATGGAGTGATATAAAAAGCTAAATGTGCCCAGGTGAATGCTTGTTTTTATGTGCACGCTGACATAAATAGACAGGAGAGCCTTGCAGGTCAGCAGAGGAACTAGTTATTGTTTCTCTAAATGGTTTTGTGTTTTGGGATGACTCACCCTGTGCTTGAACACATACACACAGACACACACACCTGCACACATCAGTCTGATCTCATTAAGTGGAAGTGCTGTAACTCCAAGCTGTTTGGGCCAAACTTGGAGCAGTTTACCTGCGCACAGATCCCTGGGAATGCTAGCTGTCTGCTTCTGTCTGGGCTGGCCCTTAACAAGTCTCCTCAGGACAACCGCATCACCATTATCAACCAGCGTTACCGTTCCTCTCCATCTCTCTTCCTCCTCCTCTCTTCTTCCCCTCCGATCAGCTCGCCTACTGTCACTCTCACTTAGCGTCGACATTAGCACCGGTGGTTTCCTCATCCTGGCGCTCTTCACCCCTCCCCGCCACCATTTCCCCTTGGTGCGTTTGAATACATGTCTCCGATCTTCAGCCCCTTCTTAATTTGACAGGACCCTGTTTTGTCAGTCTGACAGGCCCATAGCAAGACACTAATAGGCCACAGAGACCACCAGCAAAGGCACCAGCCAGGGCGGCCCCTCCGGTGCCAGTCCCCATCACTCTCTGCGTCTCTTGGGGCAATGCAGGCAGGAGGTAGAGGGAGGGAGGGGGTCAGGGTTGGGGTGGTCAGGCAGGAGCGCTGTCACACCAGGCCACAGCAGACTGGACCAGGCCTCTGTACTGACACCCATCACTGCACCTCTGTAATCTCCACCAGCACCGTTATCAGTCAGCGTGAACACACACACACACACACACACACACACAC
>NW_013952450.1:1486425-1489138 GCF_001266775.1 Austrofundulus limnaeus
CACACACACACACACACACACACACACACACACACACACACACACACAAACGCACACACAAAGAGAGCAAAAAAAGCAGCCAGTGGGGGTGTCTAAGGATCTAATGATCGCTGCTGCCACTCACAGCCGTGGCCGGGGTTGTCACAGACGTGGCTGCCGAGGAAGAGAAAGAACTCCTTTTGGTGACGGACCTGCTGGGACAGAGATGTTTGTTTAAGACTATCTGCATGTTTGTTTCCCTTCGGGCTACCCGTCTGACGGATCGAGACCTGCTAAACTCTGATCACAGTTAATAGGCAGCGTTGGTGAGGAAAGGGACATTTAACGTGGTGCTGATTGTTTTCTCCTCTGTTTACACAACCGTGACAGATCCAGGAGAAATGCATTGACAGGTTAGTTGTTTTTTGACAAGAAAGTCATTAAACACCAAACAGATACTCACTGAGGAGTGCATTCAGTTAATGTACTTGTCTTAATTTATTCTATGCAGTTTAATTCTTATACAAGACATCAGTGTTTCTACATCTCATCAAGAAACCAGACTATAAACCTGATAACATCTTTTGTAAGATCATAGACGCTTTACTTCAGAAGTGTTCTCTTGAAACGACCAAGAGTTTATTTAATTACAAGGATCATCTACCACATTAAAGTCTAGTTGTCATGGGGTCCACACCAACAAACTATTAGAACACACAGACTTTATAACAAAAAAAACATTTTTTAGTCATAGGTGACCACCAGTGCTGGGCAGCACTAATCTAGATATTAGTTGCACTAACCCTAAAGCACTAACTCAAATATTTAGGTTCCCTAATTCTAAAGCACTAACATACTGAAAAAATTTAACAAAAGCTAATTCTAAAGCAATAATATAATCCAGTTGTTGCATGGAACATTCTTCAGAGTAAAGATAGATAGATAGATAGATAGATAGATAGATAGATAGATAGATAGATAGATAGATAGATAGATAGATAGATAGATAGATAGATAGATAGATNTAGATAGATAGATAGATAGATAGATAGATAGATAGATAGATAGATAGATAGATAGATAGATAGATAGATAGATAAACTTTATTGTCTGTCCCAAATGTGACAGAAAATCGTCTTTGACAGGGCTCCATGTTTAAAACATACATTCAAAAATAAGTAAAAACGCAAACATCAATGACACTAAATGCTATAATAAAAACTATATCCACACAAAACAACCAAATTTATAACAGTCCTGAAATTGGGGGTAACTATGCATCCTCATTTAGTAATTGCAGAAGGGACAAATGATTTTTTGTATACGTTTTTCCTGGCCAATGGAACTTTACAACGTCCGCCAGGAAGAAGCTGAAAAAGACGGTGAAGAGAATGTGACTGGTCCTCTGTGATCTGAGTGGCTTTCCTGACCACAGAGGACTTGTACAGCTCAGACAGTGAGCTTTATACTGAACCAGTGATCTTACTAGCCTGGTTAACGATGCAGGACAGTTTTGTTTTTGTTTCATTTTTATGAAACTATACCAGGTTGAAATATTGAAAATGAGGATGGATTCGATTTATGGCCTGTGGACCAGTTCCAAAACATTTTTACTGACATGGAATGCTTTTAGTTTCCACAGGGGAGGCGTTGGTGAGACCTTTTGTAAATATTGTCGACATACTTGGAGAAGGAAAGGCTACTGTCCATTTCTATGCCGAGATATTTGAAACACTCAACCTGCTCCACTGCTTGGTCTTGAATGATCAAGGGTTTAAGGAAACTGCTGCATATTTTACCCCTGCCTGTACAGCAAAGCTCCTTAGTTTTGGGGACATTTAGGGCTAAGGAGTCCTCTGCAAAGGTATGGACCAGGCTATTTACCACCTGCTCATAAACATAAAACAATATTTACTGTATGCAGAATGTTGTCACTTAGTGCCCTTGGCGGGCCAAACGAGAGTCACCTACAGGCCACATTTGGCCCGTGGGCCTTGAGTTTGACACATGTGACCTTGTAGATAAGTGACATGCATATGAACAAAATGTGTGACAGCTTTCACCCTCAACTGTGAACAATAATGTTGATCAATAACATTTAAAGACCTCAGTTAGTACTTTTGCATTTAGCCCATAAATTTAGCAAGTGCCAATCCACWAATGAATTTTAAAATAGAAAATTCCCTAAAGCACTAATCAGGAAATTAGTTCCCCCTATTCGTGCTTTAGGGGAAGTGTGACCATGGTGTGTGAAGGAAGAGACAAAAGTTTGACATCATTAGTAAAACTCCAAAACCAAAACAACAAAATGAAACGTGGTCAGAGATTCGTCTTCGTCTCTTCACGTGCTGACACAGGCTGAGCAATCCAGAGAACATCAAGGCTGGGATGACAGCCAGAGACCGCAGATCAGTCAGTGAAGGGGTGGGGTGGGGTGCACTCCTGGGGTCTTTCGTTTAGTGAATTATTAAGGTTTACTAATACTTCATAAATCCCCTCTTTGTCCTGTCCATTACCGGCCTGTCACATCCTCTCGCCACACTCAGATTGACTCACTTGCTTCGGCTAAATGACAGAAGTTAAACTGTGTTCCAGAGGAGATGGGGGAGGGTGGGATGGTCGGGTAGGTGGGGATGGAGGGGGTCAACAGCACTCTGGAAGGAGGCCTCGGGGCTCGATGGCTTGCTAAGGCTGTGTGTGTGTGTGTGTGTGTGTGTGTGTGTGTGTGTGTGTG
>NW_013952450.1:1489158-1492449 GCF_001266775.1 Austrofundulus limnaeus
TGTGTGTGTGTGTGTGTGTGTGTGTGTGTGTGTGTGTGTGTGTGTGTGTGTGTGTGTGTGTGTGTCAGACTTGTGTGCTGCTGCTTTCTGCATCTCTATATAGAATGAGGTCATAAACGTGAAAACGTGCTCTTAAAGGTGATCATTAGAGGAAAAGTATGAGCAGCTCATTCGTCTGACTTGTGCTTTCTGATTAACTCCCCATGAATTCATACCACCAGCTCACTCCCAGTTCTACCCCCACCTCCTCCCATCTCTCCTCTTCCTCCTCCTCCTCTTCCAAAACAGCAAACCTTGCCTCAGTGCGTGCCTGGCGGACTCTCTCCGCGGTCTCGACAGCCGAGCTGGTCGTTGCCTCGAGCGCCGAAGAGCTGTCGCCTCCTGTTAGTGTCACTGCAGTGACCCAGAGTCCTGCCTGCCTCCTCCTCCTTGATTAGAGCGCGAGGTGGATGGAGTGCGCTTGTGTGTGTCTATGTAAATGTGTGTGTTTAGTGCGGCGAGCCCCACCCCTTCCCCTTATTCTATTCCTGTCCACAGAGCTGCTTTTAAAGATCAGTGATTTGGTCAATTGGCCTGGCAAGTCCAATCCCAGGGAAGGTCACTGATGACTCAATGGACCAGTCAGCGAGGCAAGCTGTCATGTCACCAAGTGTGTGTCGATGTTTGTATGTGTGTGTGTGTGTTTTTACATGAGTCGTCAGGGCCCCTGACAAAATCAATGACAACAAAATCTATAAGGATGTGATCACCGTGTCAAATAGTCCTCAAGAGACCTGAGACTCCTGTTCAGTCGATCCAGTTCTGGAGGGATCGTCTTGTAAAGCCCTCTGAAATACATTTAAACTGTAAAAGTTTTGTCTTTTGTAAACATTTCTGTTTGTCTGAATTAACTGTCCCCTTAAAAACACAAATTGTACAAAAGAAACAAAAACAACCCAAAACTCTTCATATCTTTGGGATTGAAACTGGGAAAGAAGTGCAGAAGTAGCTCGTCTTGTAACCCAGGACTGTGATGGATGGTGTCTGACCTTGTGAAAAACTTTGGTCGACCAACTGTCTGTCTGCTCCATGCCAGGTCAGTGAGTCCCCGGGTCCTGAGGGAACCATAAATGCTGTTGGTTTTTTCACTTCCTGGGCACAGCTGTCCAACTCTGGACATTTTCTTCTGCCCAAAGGGAGGACTGAATGTGCTCCTGCAGACCTTGTGCATGCCCCACACATCTGTTTTAGACAATATTTTTACCCATTTACTGAAAAAAAAAATGCAACCGGACAAAAGATGGAGTTTGACTGTGACTTCATGGAGACTGAAGGCAGAGCTGACATCCAGACAAGTCTCCAGTTACTGATTTAACTTTATGGTGGATGGATTTAGGCAGGTTTCGTTTGGGTTTGATTGGTTATTACAGTATTTATTTTGTTTATTTATCCTTTTTCATATAATCTGTTTTGTCCTTATGTACCGTATTCTGTTTATGTTTCTGGTAATTGAGTATTATTTTAAAACTTTAGAATTTAACAATTAAAAATATCTTTATTTGCCTCTTGTAATTCCACATTGAAATGATCTGAAATGCATAGATGAAATGTAAAAAATATATTTTTGTCCTGTTGTATTGTTGTTTGATCTTGCACTGTTTTTTTTTTTTCATAGAATGCAATATTTTATTGCCTAGGGCCTTAAGAAAAATGAGCCTAGGACAGGAAGTAGATTTTTGAGAGGTTTTTTTATGGCTTTTCCACCTTTCTTACTTTTCATTATTTGTTGGATTTTGCACTTTGTAAAGGACTTTGTGCAACATTTAGTTTGCATGAATGTTGCGAGACAAATAAAATTGGCTAGACTGATAAAATAYAAAACTGATGAACGTGAGTTGGTTTCTGAAAGACTATGATTGAAAGCCCTTTTCTAAACTCTCGACCCCATTGTGACATTTCTTGAATATATCATGTATTTTGAACCTATAGTGGAACTTTATGYGTTGAAACTCAAGTTTCTGCTACAGAACAGGTCCATTAGTCTAATGCTGAGTAATTGTAGAACACTGTCAGTCGATGGAACTTGAATCTCGAGCCATGGCATCAGGGCTTTATTACGTCTTTTGCATTAACGTTTGTAAAACATTTGAGCACGAGTCCTATCAGTCTAAAATTACTTTGACATTCTGATGTTCTGATAATCACAGCTCCAAACCATCGTATGCGAGATGAGAGAGTCCGCATGAAGCTGTGTGAATCCGCCAGAATGAAAACCAGTCAGAGGGAAACAAGACTTCCCTCTGGCCATGGCTTCCTGACTTGTTTATTTGCTAACTGGGTGGGTGGGTGGGGGAGTATCGGGAGTGGAGGGTGAACATATGGTTTGCTAAAACACGGACTTGTCGTCGGGAGGCCAAGGCACCCTTAAGGGATGAGCTGACGGGCTTCGGTCCCTGTCTCCCTCGATTCCTCCCGCTTGGACAGCCACAGCCAAGCAGCCATCCTCTGAGAGTCGGCRGCCTCTTGCTTTCACTTCCTGCCTTTGCTGCTGCCCACACCTCTGACACCCGTCCTCAGTCAGGAACATGGTGAAGTGGGGGCTTTGTGGAGTTCTCAAAGGAGATGGAGCCCATAGCTGGGACGTTGGCTGACATCGCCTCGTCTCTGGGCTGTGAAGTATGGCTCTGCTCTGAGCCTCGACYGCTGGTTCAGGCAAAAAGACAAGTCAGTTCCTGCATTTATAAGGATTTACAGGATCTACTTTTTTGGGTACGAGATACTCTGAGAAATCACCAGAATTGTGAGGACAGTGCCGTAAATATAAAAACAGGAGCTTTGGCTTTCGGAGTTGAGGGCTGTCAATGACCTACCAGCTACTGCAGCTATCATAACACAGACCACTGCACTGATACAGACACACACACACACATATACTCATGCACACACACCCCGAAGGTCCATGTGTTTACAGGAACACTCACACGCTGGGATCAAGGCGCTAACATACAMACACATGGCCTCACACACCCTGCATCGACGAACAAGCATATGCACACACTCGCCTCCGCTCCCCCGTGGGTCAGTGACTTCATACACACTTGTGCACACTCAAACACGTCGAGGTTTGCGCACGCACATACACACCCTGAAGGTCACCGACRTGATGGACAGCAGCCCTGATGTGCTCTGACAGAATCGGCTGCTTGCTTTCATTTCCACTTGCTTTTTCCCCATCAGGTGACACCCACAGGTGCCTTGGCGAGAAGGACCCAGCCTCCTGCGGGCGCGTTCGAGGGGGCGGGGGGTGGGGGG
>NW_013952450.1:1493378-1512322 GCF_001266775.1 Austrofundulus limnaeus
GGGTTGCAGCTGGTGAAATTGGGAGGATAGAGACGATGAGCGGAGAAAAAAGAAGACAGCCAGGGCACCAGCTGCTTCATGTCAGCGACCCCTCAGCACGGGGGGGCATCATCACTCAGAAACGGCAGATATCAGCTGCATCGTCCTCTGTTAGACTGACAGTAACGAGCCTTTCACACCTACTGCTTCTGAAGTCCCGTCCATCGAATGCTGAAGCTCAGAGAAGGCCGTGCACATCTGCAGAGAAAAATCCAAAAAGTCACGATTAAGCCTTGACTTTTCAGACATGAATACCAGCTCGCATCGAAGGCTGTCGTCATTTTCATCTGGGAAACTGCCAGCGTTTGTCTTTCCCTCATCTGAATAATTGTGTGTAATCAATTAAGTGTGAAGCTGAAAATGTCTCATTGTTCACCTCCAGCAGGCTTCCATGACATACTGTGGGGGGATTTCACCTCTTTAAAGGACACTTGTCTGTCATCATGGATCTAGAATGTGGACATGAGCAGTTAACCAATGAAGGAGCTGAATGRAACATTTTTACATGTGAAATTACCTTTACCGCTGAAAGTAAAGTGAAAATRTGGACTTTTGTTTTTGCAGAGCAAAGATCTACCTTCACTACCTTCACGAGGSGGAAGAGATCATCCATTTTTAATGGATCCGGTGAAAAGGTCACAGAAACTACTCTCACTTGAGGTTGAATGTTCCTGGTAGTGGCATAAAGTTCTCAAGTTGGGTAACGCTGAGTTTATAGCCTTTTTGCACTGCAAGGCCCGGCCCAGCCTGGGTTCAAASCCAGAATGATAAGAACTGAGGTTCTATTTGGACTGGTCTGCTCAACCCAATTCAGCTTCAGCTACTGTTGCCCGTTGATTGGTTCAATGGACGGAGGTGAGGGGTGTCACACATATGAGATTAACTATACTTTAATTGTTTGAAATGGCTAACAACTTTAAACACAATTTCAACAACTGTAAAAACTTTCAACAACAAGCTAACATTAGCTACCGTTAGCTTACAGTTCTCGGTTGTCCTGCTCTCTCTTTAGCGTCGTACTGCTGTATGGTCCAGAACAGTCTGKTTGGTGAAGTCCACTGTTGTGTCGCAAATAAAGCAAAATAAGATTCGTACATTTTTGAGGCTTACTGTTTTTATTTTTGTCAAAACTGTCATGACAGTATATACTCATGTTTATAATATAGCTGTTGAAGAGACCCAATCACAGTTTTCATATAATTATATGTATATTTTATGGATGATGAGTGGTTTAAGGTGTCTTCAGCACAAACTTCTRTCTTTCTGACTGTTTTTAACATTTYGATTGGTCAGTTGGGGTTTATCCCAACTATTTCTTCCTATCGGCTCATTATAAAGGCAATATCTCAAAATTGCAGGAAAACTGCAATTTTTCCTTTTTATACTGAATTTTCTGTTTGCAACCAAATTTCCATGTTTTGAACATCCATTTTTTTTTTATTAAATGCTTCTTTTCAGACTGGAAAAACTGTTTTTTATTGTCTATCTTTGCGGACATTGTACCTGCCTCATGTCGTTTGTACTAATTCTGGCTGCTGCTTCCATATTATTACTTAATCTGCTGAAGGACCCATTTTGAAGTAAAGATAGGCTGATTTTATTGGTTTTTATTAGTTTTATTTATCATCAGTGTGGTTTTAAGATTTGGACTTTGACCTCAAATATCTTTTATCATAGAGCTCCAGTGCAAATGTCAAAATCCAATTCTAGCTCTCTTAAGACTTATAAACACCAAAAACATAATTCTGATGAGTTTGAGACATTTGTGACAACACTGAGTTTGAAGCAAATCTGTCTTTTAACACAAATTCAAAATTTGAGTGTTTTTTTAATGACCAAAGGTTTATTTGTGAATAAACTGAGATAGAGTGCATCTCTTTTACTACACTAATGTTCTGAAACTGGATTTCAGTTACTCCAAAGGCTTAGTGAATATAAAAGTATAATATTGCAACAATGATGTAAGAACGACATTAGCATGTTAAAGAAAATTCTAACGATGCTTAAAGTCAGAACCTACTGGGTGCAAATACAAACCAAAGGAATTCACCGACGGCATGAAGTTGTTTTGTGTCTGAACTGGCTGTGTGTTTTGCTGCTGGAGTTTTCTTTTTGAAAACTGGAGGAAAGAGGGGAAAGGCGGCTGGTGAATAATTGATTGTGGCTGAGAGCGATATGAGTTTAGTTAATGTGCCCAGTAGCACTGGCTGAGAGGAGCTGTTAGCTATTCCACCTCGGGCCTAAAAGTCAGGCAGTGAAGAAAAGCTGGAGATCATCCAGGGGTTTGTGGTCCCATTCAGTCATCCATCTTTCTATTCTCGCCATCCGTACATTTCTTTACAAAGCATACAGTTCATCTTGTCGAACGATGTGGAGCAAGTTTATTCTGAATATTTCTCCTCATTTGCATGGGTTTGTCTGTGTGTGTGTGTGTTTGGAGGCCTCTGCACAGCTGGATCTTGCTGGTAGCGGTGTTGTTGCAGCCCTCGGGTTCCTTCCTCTGAGTGGTAATAGAGTGCTCCTGTCAGCCTCCACAGATGCCGCTCCATAAGGACGCTCCACTCGCCAGGAGAGTTTTGCGTTCACAGAGCAAGTCTCAGTTTCTTCATATTTTTTTACCTCTCTCTCTCTCTCTCTCTCTCTCTCTCTCTCTCTCTCTCTCTCTCTCTCTCTCTGCAGACTGCAGAGAAACGGAGCAGTTTACAGGAAGTCCAGAGGGAACACTAAAACTTTTGAGGGGACAATACGTCAGCTATTCTGTTAATTTAATATCAATAGGCACGCAGCTAATGGAGTTTATGAACTGATGCAAAACAGGTCTAAAGTAGAAGAAGAGTGTTTTACACCCTGTATATTAAGAAATTACCTTTTGTATCTAAAAATGTTTTACTAATGAGTAATTATTGATTTAAGTGTCAAATCTTACTTGCAATCTTCCCACGTTGCAAAATTCGTTTGCCCAGTTCTGGCCCACACAAGACACTAATACTCGGCCCAGATAACAGAAGAGCCCAGATGTGGTTTTCTAGAGGTGGTGCGTCAGCATCGCATACACCGAACAACAATTGGGCCATTTATGGCATGCCATCGGAAAAACAGTGTCATCGTTCCCGGGCCTGGCCCACATCCACCACTTCCCAGCCAGCAGTGTTTGACACCATATCTGGCCCACACCTGTCCACTATGTGGGTGATGTTGTAACTTCTGTTAGATGTTGCAACTTCCAGAATTTATAACACCTAATATTTCTCAGTGTGGCCTTGTGTGACTAATTAAAAGAATGGGGGTGGGGGGGACCAATTGTCTCATGATAAGTTTGCATGAAGTGAAAATGACAAGTTAAAATGATCAGGTTTAAAGCACCACAAAATACAAACAATAAAGAAACAGAAAGGACAAGAAGATTAAAAGGAGCCAAAACTCAACAAAAACCTTCAAACCATAAAACAAAATCACTTACATTTTATGTTTATGTTTTGGTGACAACTGCAAAAACTGTGCAGAAAATAAAAAAAGGATCTTATCTGTCAACATATGAACATTTGGACTAGTTATGTTTTGTCATTTAAGTGAAAGTTTTCAGGCAAAAAGCCTGTTTGCTAAACGACACCTCAGGTTTGTGCAGCGTGTTGGGTTTTATATGAAAATTAGTTGTTTACAGAGACAGACAGGTTGGAAATAATCACAATGTTTATTTATGAAATGTCCGATCAGCAATTATGTATAATGTGCAATATTTATTTATTTATTTATTTATTTATTTATTTATTTATTTATATATTTTTAGGGGTGCAACAATACATGTACCATATCAAACCGTTCAATACAGTGCTTTAGGTTCAATACACACTTGTATCAAACAACACATCCTGAAGATGTCCTTCAAAACAGAGGATCTGTGTTCGACTACTCCACCTAGGCTGTATTTTCGAGCAAATTTCCTCTGAGAAACTTGCTGTTTCAGCAAAATTTAAGTTTTAATTTAATTTGAAAACATTACTTTTGAGGTTCAACAAATGTTCATGAATAATTTCAATAAATTACAAGTTAAAAAGGGCATGGAAATTTCTGTTATTTGTATCGAAAAAATATTGAACAGTGAGACTAAAGAATTGAACCGAACCAAATCGTGCATTTTCTGTTTCGTTGCACCCCTAATATATATATATATATATATATATACAGTATATATATACAGTATACCTATTTATACCTATATAACCTCGGATGGTGCAGAGCTTGATAACTGTAGACGTTTAACTTAGTGAGTCAGTCTTTTCAGAAATATTTTAATTATACTTTTTTGCATTGCTTTTAGAAAAGTAAAGCCAGCTTTAAAAATAAATTCAATAAAGTTACCAAAACTTTAACTATTTTCATCTCAATGGACCTGACTTGTGACATGTACAAGATCGCTCAAATACTATTTTTGTTATTTGATCAGGAAACAGATCAACACAGTCAGAAAAAGAAAAAAAGAAAAAAATGGTTATGTAAAGCACAGTGGATTCAGTCTGGAGTTTTTCTTTATGGCAAAAATCAACAATCGAACCACTGAACAAAAAACTGTGATCAGTGCATCTCTACAGACTGTTAAAACCTGCTAAACATTTTTTACTGCTGACATTTTCATACATATAAAACAAAAATATTATAGACACTTTACTTTGAGCAAATGACTGCAAGCGATGCTGTTGGATGTAAAAAAAAAAGTGAATCATTTGGCTGTAAAATCCCTGATCTGTCCCGTACAAGCACAGCAGACCTKAGAGCCTGACAGAAGACAGACTGAAGGGAGTGGCAGCGCTGCACAAGTCTCTCCTCACTTAACACATTTAGACAGAACAGAAGAAACAGACTCTTCCTCTAAGTGTTTGATGTAGTTCGAAAGAGTCTACTCTCCCTGCTCAGAAAAAAAAAAAAACCTGACACGACCCATCATGCTCCCACACTTTAAGAGGAGCAGGATCTCTGTGTGTTCCTGCAGCTTCTCTTCCCTCTGTACGTCCTCCTCGTGTCACACTGCACTCCTGTCGTTCCTCCTGATTTACCAGACATCCTCTTCGCCCTGCTGTCACATTTGGTACAGATGGTTAGGCTCTATGGAGTGGCCTGTCAGTCTCCATTTGGCCTCCTCTGAGTGACAGCAGGCCCGATGGCTCGTGAAGGGCCCCCGACTTTCCCCGGCACACGGACACTGACTGATTTCTCAAAGGGGCTCGCATGCCAGCCTCCCCATCCAGCCAGCCACTGGAGAGAAAGGCAGAACCTGGAGTTGACCCGAAAGTGACTGGAAAACAGAAAATAAAGGCTGGGAGGTTAAAGTTAGATTTTAGAGTGTAAGAGGGAGTAAAGAGAGGAAATAGAACAAGAAGCAGAAAAAAAAGAGAATAAGCTGTGAGAAGACAAATCTGAGTTCATATTTTAGTTATTTCTTATGTAGTTGGCTGGTTACTAAGCATACACCTGAGTAAAAACTAATATGTTTTTTAAGCATAAAAATATAAAAATAAAAAGGTGAGGATGGTGAAGTTCTGCATCATGAATTGGTTTGCTGAAATGCATATTTTATGGCGGCAGGAATAAAAGTTGTAAACTTGACACCGAAACAGTTTGTGCATCTTTCTTTTCACTTGCTGATAAACGGAAAATGTTCAAGTATGATAATCTAATGAATGGTTCAAAAACCATATTTATCAAAAGACAAATTATGATGTTGATTTCCCTTTCTCCTAATTCTTATCATAAAAATCTTTATGTTTTTTAATGCATGAAATTCACAATTAAATCTTTACAAAAGAGGATTAAGGTCACTGAGAAAAAAAACAATTCTGACTTTCATCTCAGAATTCTAAGAAAAAGTCAGGATTCTGAGATGAAAGTCATACTTTATTATTATTTATTTATTTTCCAGTGGCCCTAATCTTCTTTTGTAAATCTAGACTGACAGGTCAAATAATAATAAAAAGAAAAAAATCAAGTTATGAAAATCTAATGACTCAAACATTTGCTCTAACCTTAACACCAGCCGTCACCAAAAAATCTTTAAGTTGTTTTATTTAGGTTCCAAGGTAGAGACCACGTTTGACNGCATGTAGGAGAGGAGGGGGGAGCTGCTGCATTGTAGCGCCTCAGGGCAGTGCTCCCAGTCAATATATATCTCAACTCTCGCTCCTGCGCTCCCATTTGAGTGAGACGCGCTGCTCCGCTGCTCCTGCTGCTCCTGCTGCTCCTGCTGCAGAGAAGTGACAGACAGCCACACCGGGACGCTCTCCAGGTATGAACTAATCCATTTCCATCCAGACTTTTTTTTTAGGCAGCTGCAGGTATGCAAGCAGATCAGTTTGTGTAAAAAAATATCAAATTAAATTAAAACAAATGAAATTAGATTTTAAAGAACTTTTGCAATGTGGCCTTTAATATGAACTAATGCTGTTTAATTTGATGCAAAATGCTTTAAAAGGATTTTTAGTTGTCAGAATTTAAAGCAAATGTGTTCTCAAGATAATATTTTTTTAATGAAATGTAAATGTAATCACTAAAAGTTTTCATTTGGATTTTCTTTTACAACTTTTAATTATTTCTTAGCATCAATATCTGTTGTTTGATTTATAAATTGAAACATCAGTAAATAATTTAAATGGTTTATCAAACTTTCCTGACATTTAATTCTGCTTTAGAATAAAGGAATTTCTCTGTTCTTTTTCCAGATCTTCTCTCCTCACACAGCCGACACCAAACCTCATATCTAAGGTAATTTTTTTAATTATGATTTTTTTTAATCTAACATGAGTTTAAAACTTATTCTCCTGCCTTTATGTGTTGTGCGGTTGAAAATCCCATGTCATTTGCTCTCAGCGCTGCGGTCGCTGTAAGCATTGTGGCTTGTCAAAGCTTTTAGTGGTGAACGTTCTCAATTGCAACAATACATGTTGAAGTGTTTGAGCTTGTTTGATCACAACCCTAAAAGCTTAAAACAAGACCACAGGGTTTGGATATGGGCCAGCAGTGGGGGTGAGGAGCGGGTGCTGGTAGTGGGAGGGGAGCAGATAGCAATGGCCAGGAGAAAGGGGAAAAATGTAGTGTAAAAATGATTTTTATTGATTGTCTCGTAGCTGCAGCTGTTAGACTCCATTATAAGCTCAAAGCTCAGGTCAGAGCCCTGAGGCGCACAACAGAGCCAATCAAATGGTCAGCCGCTAACGGGCCATTTCTGAGAGTCCAGCCCAGGGAGAGCAGTGGGTACCGGCATGCCATCCTGTGTTAGACTCATCGGGTCTTCCATCAAAAACCTTCATGTGTGGATTTAAAGATTAGTTTGTCTCCCACCATAAACGCCCATCCATCAGCTGCTTGCTTCACTGGCCTTTATCTCTAAACATTGTCTCAAAAAAAAATGACCCGATGAAGTTTTTCTATTTACTTTGGAGTCTAAACTTCTCACCTGCTTTCATCTTCGAATGACCTGCAGAAAAAAGACAAAATAAAAGCCTCAAAGCTTTTTAAACAGGAGAAAAAAATAATAAAACTCCTCCTCGCTCCTGGCTTCAGCCTGCAGCTTGGCTCAGACTAGAAAAAGATCACAAGTAATTTAACAAATCATTTAAATTTAATTATTTAGAATGAAATAATTTGAATTCAACTATTTTTTAAATATGAATAAGAGTAAATGAAGAGAAAAACCAAAATAAAAGACAGGAAAATATATATCAACACGCTGACTTGAATTCTAATTTAGATGGAAGATCATATCTTTAGTTCAAAATTAAAACAAGAGTTATAAACTAAAATTAAGGATGTGCAATTTAAATTTTGCTAAATTTGGCCTCTTTTTAAAGATGTAATCAAAAAGCGCTTTTTATTTTGTAACAGTGGTTACAAGATTTTAATATTCTGACTTTTTGCTGTATTCAGAAAATATTAGTCCTTATCAAGAATGAGACTAAATGAAGAAGTAGTCCAATGAGACAGCAGTGGGGACCAGTTGAACTTATGCACCATGTCCTGACCCAGATCCCGGTCCTGGCACTAATGACGCCCTATAGGCACAGGCCCTCATTAGGAATTAGGCCTCAAACCCCCAACTTCTCTCCCATCCCTCCACGAGTCCTGCACCATCCACAGGATGGGCGCGCTCTGTGCCTGTAGCTGCCCTCCGAGGGTCTATGCCCTAAACTCAGTGCAGTGAGAGCCCCCTGCACAGGTGCAGGGTCCCCTGTGACAGCACCCCCCACCCAGCCCGGGGCCCTGAGATCGCCTGGTGCTGCATTGGAACTAATGAGAAGTGGCAGGTACAGTGAGAGCGGGGTGGCCCAGGCCTCCCTGCAGTTAGGTTAGTGGCAGCGCTCAGATCAACCAGACAACAAATGCATTCTAACAACACACACACACACACACATGCACACAACTCTTATTGAGATGTTTTACAGAAATGCAAGATGTCGCGTCACAAGAACAAACATGATGAACTACAACTGCATCCACTCAGTCTGTTAGTGTCACTCTTTTATTGTATTTTTTTGTTTGTTTCACAGGCACAGTGGGAAATATATCAAGAGGATGCAATATTTAATCCAGTCTTAACAACAATCGTTTACACCACATAGCCTAAAATAAAAGCCTCAATCATGTCCAAGGAGGATGTTTGCAAAGTAACATCTGCCAACAAACACAAGGAGCGGAAGCCTAAAAAGCCTCACTACATTCCCCGGCCATGGGGCAAACCCTACAACTACAAGTGCTTCCAGTGTCCCTTCACTTGCATGGAGAAGTCCCACCTGTATAACCACATGAAGTACAGCCTCTGCAAGAACTCCTTGTCTCTGCTTATAGAGTCCGACTGGCCGTACAAGAAGGGCAACATACTGCACCCGGACCAGCTGCGACCCTTCCAGCAGGCACACGGCCTGCATGCGGCGGGGCCGGACGAGCTGGAGCAGGTGATGCGCAATGAGGAGAAGCAGGGGCAACTAAGGACTGTGGAGGAGGACGGCGAAGGCAGGGATGTCCACGGAGCAGAAGCAGAAGAAGAAGGAGGACAAAAGGAGCATGAAGAAATTGCAGGCTTGGCCAAAGAGAGTTCCGGCAACAGTCGAGGAGACGCTGCAGAGGCCGCCATTAAAAAGGGCAAACAATCAGAGTCAGAGTTCCTGATGGCTGACATGCTGTCCCTCGAAGATCAGCTCTTACGAGCACGTTCTGTGGAGGTCGAGGCCCAGCTGAGACACTACAAGCAACCAATGAGCTGTCTGACCGGTCCTGGGAACCTGACAGAGCAGTGGCGACTGCTGGCGTCCAAACACATAAAGGCCAAATCTGACGGCACTCAGCCTCGAGTGAACGGCTCAATCCCCTGTTATCCTCCACCAGCAAACCTGGTGGACTACCAGGACCCCACCGGACTCAATTTGTCAGTGTTTGGAGTAGGTTATCCCATCAGCCCGAGCCTATTCTCTTACATGAGTTCAGCTCTTCCATCCGCAGCCTCAAGTGTCACCGCTCAGACCCATGCTCAGTTTGCTCAGCTTCCGTTTTTGGCTTCGGCTGCTCAGCTGGTGCACCCGGCCTCCAATGCGCACGCAGACAGAGCTCTTATCCCCCCTCGCCTCTACTACCCATTCCTGTGTGAGCACACATTCGGACCAGCCTCCGGTCAGAGTGACGGCGGGAAACCTCTCAAGACGTCCACAAACAGTCCAGAGGCAAATCCTCTGTCTAGCTTCCAGCCTAAAGTCAATCTGTGGAAAGTACCTGCTTTGCGGCCAGGAAACACGGTATCCCCTGGTGGCTGGGGGTCCCCTCAGAGGGACTCGCTTGACCAGAACCACAGGTTGGCAGATAAGATTCAGGTCAAGGAAGGCAGAGCCAGCTGTGGTCTAAAGAGGACGGGAGCTGCGCTAAAAAGTCACGAGGCTCCTGTGGAGAAGAAGCCAGCCATGGGTTTTACTTTGGACCTTCTGAAGAACATTCAGACTGTTTCAGCTGAAAAACTTCTTTTACAAAACAGGTAGAGGTGATSGAACACATAAACAGTATTTTTTTATGCTTACTATAGATACACCAAACTATAAGAAGTGTTTTCTTGCATTTCATGTCTCAAATACTTGAGGTTTCAAAAGAAAATCTATAATCTTTCTCTCTCATTTATAGTTCTCAGAATGGTCAGCTTCAGACCCGGCCAGGTGAACTGTGGTACAACCATCCCCTCTCCAGTCCCAGCAGTGAAACAGCATCTCTGTCAGCCGGTGGGGAAACCAACAGCCAAGACTCGACTGCCCCCAGAACGATTGAGGAAGAAGCTTCCGAGTCGGTGGTCGCTCTTCTCAGTGATCTCTCCAAGGCTTTGCAGGAGTACCAGGAGGCCGAACACAAAATCTCCCACCTGGAAAAAGAGGACCTTCCTGCCCAGCGGCACCTCTGGGAGCACCTGAACAAAATCCGCAGCGAGCTTGCTCACATTCATCAGGCTCTGGAGCGGACAGCCGCCCAGACTGACGGACCTCTTGACCTGTCAGTTAAAAGGGACTCAACAGACTCTGTAGGTGAGCACGCCATGAAAGAGGACGGCGGCCTTAGAACCAACGCCACTGAGACCGAGGAGGACGACGAGGAGCTGGAAGAGAGAAATGACAGAGAGGAGGAGGATGAGCGCGAGAGGAAGATGATGAGGGCTTCGCTGGAGAGTCGGAAGCAGTCGCTGGACATGCTGATCAAGATGAGCCAAGCGTCAGTCGTGAACACCGAGGTCCTCCCTCCAGCCGGTCTCAATCTGAGATCGGCGGAGGCCTTGTGGCCGAGCAGAACCACCAAGTGTGAGGCGGACTCCAGCGTCCTCCTCTGCCCGGATGGCCGATCCGTTGTGTTCGCTGACCTCCCCTCTTCTGTCAAACCTCCAAAGAGACCCCCTTCCATTCAGCGGCTGGACGGACAGTGCCCTCCAAGCCCTCTGACCTCTCCTGACAGCTAAACTTCAGGCTGTATCACAACGAACATGACTTGAATGCAGTTTTATAACAAATGGCACGCCTCTGATTTGAACTGGCAGAAAGAGGAGTCCCGGTGCAGCTTCACAAAAGCACCTGAAAAGAAACAGAAAACAAAAACGTGCAAAAGCTTTTTGTTTGGTTGCACGATTGTTGCATCAAATTCCTCTTGAATGAATAATAATAATAAAAAAATCATCACAGTTTTCTGTTTAAAACAGTTGTGTTCATCAAAAAGGCTGAGACAATCCTTTTAAAGGGTTTGTAAATGCTGTATATATAATAAATGTAATTAAATATAAAATATGTTTTTTTATAAATGTATACATTTGTTGAGTTTGGCTGGTTCATCTTATGTATTGAAAATAAACTGTATAATACACTGTATAAAAACAAAGTGTGCTATTCTTTTATAAAAACAGGACACAGAACGAGGAACATGATACGCAAAATAAGACCGTGATCAAACAAGAAACTTTTTTTTGTTTGCATGTATACATACAGATACATACATACATAGTTCTTGTGGAAATTTGTATCACTTAGGAAACAAACAAATCCAAAGTGGCAGCCCCACAGGACAAAAAGGAGCAAAACTAAATCCCAGCCGTTTTTATGTGATAAAGGTGAAGCAGCTCCTTAAGCCAAAGTGCCATCAGTGAGGTTACCTGTGCTGGTCCTCCTGYACCCAGAGAACCCCACTGCAAAGGTCACGGCTGCAGGGCTGCAGGGCGGAGCCTCTTGTGGACCAACTTTAAGACGGACTGTCTGTTCCAACTACGGCACAGATGCCCCAGATCCTTCAGCCCCTTCACCATCATCACACGGCCTCAAAGGTCAGCTGCCAGGATCAGCAGAGCCACCGGTACAAGTTCAAACTGAAGAGGTCAAATATATGTCCAATCATTTTAACTTTAATTTCTCTTTCTTCACACTCAACCTTACCTGAACGGCTTACAGCGGCGAAGTTATACAGAAATGTTGCAAAACCATTTGAATCAATTTAGGCTTAAGTTTTGAGATGCATAATGAAGATTATAACTAAAGATTATTGAAATGTTTACAGTAAATAAATAACAAATGGCTTGCCTTGTTTTTATGGTCCTCTACCAGTGGCCTGGGAGCCTGAGGGTTTTCAGGATCTTCACTGTTCCTCTTCTGGACAGAAATCTTTGAGTTTGTTCCTGGGATCTGTTGAAGCCATTTTACCAGCTTGGTTAGTACAAAGAGCTTTAATGACCACCATCTGAGGCCTTCACTCCCCACAGCTTCTTCATTTCCTCCTCCGGCCCTTGGTATTTCTTGAGCTTCTCACGTTCCTTCTTCACCACTAAAACTACATTTCTTCTGTAGTTTGCCAACCACAATACTTGGTTGGACAGATGAATGATGTATGACTGAAGTTGGTTCAGTAGGTTGTCTGTACACAGTATATGTACATACAAGGTGAGTCAAAAGACGCAGGACGCTCTTTCATTTCAGAATAAAAAAGGGAAAATTACACACCCCAGGAATGTGAGGGGGTCTGTCTTTGGAAAAGCTCAATAATACAAACAGCAAACAGGGGTGTGGCTTATACCGACTGAAGTTATACCCTTCTTGAAAAACCTGCCCTGGATCCAATATGATGCTTTTCAAGACTGTTCTGGACATAGCCTAAAACATAGASCCCCTCACTGATTACTTGTTGGGTTATTCAGATTTTTATTTTATTTTTTTAAAGGGTGTCCTGCAACTTTTAGCTCACACTGTGCATATGATTTAAGACAATACCAATTCATTGAACTGCAAGTTTATTTATTTATAATTCTCCAAGACCATTTTCACTTCTGCATTTTTATATAATTTTATTTCCCTTTCATTATGTTCTAGTTGAAGCCGTGATATTTTAAAGGTGGTGTGAACCATTTTTGTTAATGCTCGGCCTGTAACTCCTAAACGATCAGCTTCTTCTTGAAAAAGAAACAAAATATACTGTATCTGAGCAAAGATTTCAACTAAAGTCTAGGCTGATAGCTCCCTCATGTGGACAAAAACTGATGGATTTTGTTGTGGCTCTATTGCTGATATGCTTGTGAATAAAAGAGCTGACAAAAACTCAAACAAGAGACTTAAAAGAACAAGGCTCAGATGTGTGGACAGCAGCTTTCTCAGGATATTTCATGAAAAACAAACATGGGTCCATGAAGTGATCCACTTTAACACTGAAACTGTTACAGAAAGAGAAAAAAAGAGCAGATATTTATACTTTATATTAGGGTTCAAAAAATTTTTTTTATCATTTATAAAGTTAAACATGCACAACTTGTAACTAGTTTGAGTGGCTTTACATATACTGTACATGTTCTGCATCTTTGTTGTAAATTAGGGTTAGAAATTACAAGCATAAATCTGAGGTGCCAAAAGTGGGGCCAAAATAGRCCCGCCAAGATATTTGATTTGGCCCAATAGTTGCCCTGGTTATTAGTTTGTAATCTCCGGTCGTCCTCTGCAGAAACACTGTATTTCCAGACAGTTAATCCATCTGGCCCCATGGCAATGTAAGGGACTGAGTGCAGATGGTTTTCACTCATGCTGCTGACTTTTTCTATGAAATATATTACGATTTAACATGAAATAATAATTAAAGGAAATACAGTTTTTAGATTACATTTCAGCACATGTGCGGATTTGAACACTTTATAAGACCACAAATACTCAACTCCCCACATCTCATGAGCCTTTGCTGCTCGAGCTTATGTCAAATGTTCTCCAAGTGCACGGGCTAAAAGAACAAACAAAAACGTGGGCCACAGCAATGGCACCTAGTTTAATCATAAAAAATAAAAAGACTTTACTTGAAAAGTATTTCCACTTCATGTATTATATTATTTAATTTGGCCCGCAACCTTTGGACAGATTATCATTTTGGTCCTCTCAGGGAAAAAGTTTGGGCAACCCTGATATAAATCATTACTTGTATTTCACCTACATTTATTAGCAGAATAGAGAATACTCATCATCCTGCCTCTCCTAAACTTTTGAAAAATATAATCTTTAACATTTAGATGACTTTTTTTAAACGTTTTGCTAATCTGATAAAGCTTACAAAAATTTTTCAGTAAAAACAACAACAACAACAACAACAAAAGAGACAATTTAAAACACTTCATTTATTTGACGGTATACATTCAAAAAGAAATAAAAAATATTCATTTATATATAATTCATGTAGAGCTGTTGAGCAAACAAAAAAAACACAGAAGGCTTCCGTGTGGCATATTCTTATGTACAAGGCGTGATTTGAATACTATACAGTGTGTATCCATAGCTGCACAGGTTTCATGGATGTTTCTTTTCATCACACAGTTGAGGAACAACTAGATTTAGTGAGATGTTCAGGACTGAGCCAAGTGCTTCCAGACTGCTGCTTACAGTAAAACATTTCAATCTTAATAAACTAAACAGTAGGATCTGCAAAGCAAAGCTTATTAATGTTAAAAGTTTCACACTAAAGCATTAAAAAAGAAATAAAATGAGGCGACAGGATCATTCTGCAGTTTAAATTAAGCAGTACAGTCATGCAAGGTCCTACATGGTTTTGCTAAGACAACTTCCTCACATCAAATAAAACATGAAACCAGCGTTAAAGAACTTAAAAAAGAAAAATAAAAAGGAAAAAAAATATACAGTATCACAAACCTGAAACCACTGTTCACTGAATAATACACGAGTTTCAATGTTTGGTTGCACTGCAAAGACTGACTTGTAGTTACTACACTAATTTTCAAAGGTTAAAATTAAAAACAAGCTTTCTGAAGTAGTCAAGTAAGTGCAATCCCCCCCTCCCCACACACCACCTTCACACACAGACACACTCGTCAGAAAACTCTCAGACACAAACATGATCACACCGTTTTCCCATCATCACTCAAACCATTGTTATAATACAGCAGATGTCCCAACAATCACTACCGAACTCCACTCTACACAGAAATCCAGTAGCTTTATACAACTCAACTGGTGCAACATTAAAACGCGTAAAATCACTAAATATAAAACACTGTAACAAGAATAAACTACAGCAGATACCTAATTCATACTGGGAAATATATATTATTCATACTGTGTATTGCTGTGAGTTTAAGCATTTTGAGGATCAAAAGAAACTCGGATTAAAAATCCCTCTAACAGCCCTTTGACACGTTTCCAATGCAAAGTAATGTTCAAAAAYTTAACTTACAGGATTCATTCTGTAAATTCAATTAATCAAAAGACAGAGGAATGGAATCTGAGCGTTCAGTTCAAGACTTTTCCACGAAGATCTGATCATACATCGGATTGCAAAAAAAGTAAGAGGAAACTCGTCATTCACTGATAATTAAATCTTTCTTGGGTCTTTTGCCTCAAAAAGCTTCATGCGATCCTGAACGGTTAGTCCCTCTTTCAGGCTCTGTTAAAGATGAGCAAAAAAAAAAAAGTCTTGATAATGGTTGACAATACAGATGAGGACAAACAATACATTAAACCAAACATTTCCTTTTTAGTTGACAAGTTAAACCCGCCTTCAACACTTAACTGGATATCACTAAAGGGATCCCTGATTAATTGTAACATTAGACTTTATTTGATAAACATATATTTTAATTGTAAAATAAAGAATATAAAAATACTGTAGGCTGTTTAGTTTTTATAATTTTTAAACTAAAAGTTTAAATATATATTACACGGATGGAGCCATTTAATTTTCACACAAAACATTCTGGGTAAATGATGACATGGATAGGTCCTCGGTGCGAGGCTGCTAGTGAGCTATATCCACCCTGAAGGTTAATCTTGGACAATATCTGATGATTGACTCTTTTAAATGAAACCAGAGAGCGTTGACAGAGAGGAGAAGGTAGAAATGACTCAACCTGTAACTGAAAATATGGATGGAGGACAACAGAGCTGCTTCATGGAAGAAGAACCTCAGCTTAGTCTATTAGCTTTAGCATTAGCCCCGATGCTATTGCCATATATATGCATTAGCTCAGCGCTACACATTCTCCTCTCGTCACTGAGGTCCTCCATCCACATGACAGAGAGGGGAACACAAAAATGACTCAGCTGCAACTGAAAATATGGATGCAGGACCTGGGTTTAGCTTGTTTGTTGCTCTAGCACCGAGTTAATACATATAAGGCAATATAGCGTGGGCGCTAGCGCGAAAGCTAACAGGCTAAGCTGAGGTTCTTCTTCCATGAAGCAGCTCTGTTGTCCTCCATCCATATTTTCAGTTACAGGCTGAGTCATTTCTACCTTCTCCTCTCTGTCAACGCTCTCTGGTTTCATTTAAAAGAGTCGATCATCAGATATTGTCCAAGATTAACCTTCAGGGTGGATATAGCTTGCTAGCAGCCTCGCACCGAGGACCTATCCATGTCAAAATTTACCCAGAATGCTTTGTGTGTAAATAAAATGGCTCTGTCCGTGCTAAAATGTATTTTTAAAAATGATAAAAACTAACCAGCCTACAGTATTTTTACAGTCTTTATTTTACAGTTAAAATAAATGTTTATCAAATGAAGTCTGTTACAACTAATCATGAATCCCTTCAAAAAACTGTTCAGAAGATTTCAACAAAAACGCTGATTTACCCACACCACAGAAATACATGGTGAGAGCAACATGACAGAGAGAGAGTAGAGTCTTAGCTTGGCAGAAGATTCTTCAAAATAGATTTAGATTGGTTTTTTTATTATTATTTATTTTTGGACTCATTATAATTTTCTCTTTTATCAACTTTTTTCAGCACACAATTCAAGTTTATTAATGCAAGATCGGGGCAAAAACAATTACCGGGTAAAGCAGCGGTGTTGTTTCTAGAACTGAAAGTTGGTTTTTTTTATATCTCAAGTCCACCTGGATTCACCAAAAATGTAATAATTCTTCGTCTTAAAAACAATAAATAAAATCTAAATTTTTCCCACTAAATCTTTTGCATATGAACGTGAGGTGCAACCAAATCAGAAAGTCTCACTTTTTTAAAGTATCTGGTGTATAGGCTTAATTCATGTAAAATTAAAACATGTATGGATAAAAGTTTTTAGAAAATGGTCATGCTACACAATGGACCTTACACAAAAAAAACCCAAATTCAAATGTTAAACAACCTCAATGCAAGAACACAAGATTATTCCACAACTACCTACCGGTAGGGTTGGGCAAAATCCTACCGTGTGCAATGGATCACCACCTTCCTCRTTAAAGTCCTCACTCTGTCTCAGACTGGGTTTTTTTCCTCTGTCTTTGAGTTTCTCTCTGAAAAGGTTCTGACTGCGGCTCGGGCCGCAGCTCCACGTTCAAATATTGCCTCATAGTTTCGACGCAAAAACACTAAAACTGACTAAACACACTAAACTGAAATYCTAATGTTAAAATCTGAACACAGTAAATTTAATAAATCTGTCAAATCTCATCTCTCAGTCCTGATCTCTCAGTGTCTCGATCGCAGTTAAACTTCACTCAACTTACGCATCTTTTTTTTTCTTCATCCTGGAGCTTTTTTGGTGATTGTCTAATTATGTCAGGCATCAGTCAGAAAGACTTTAGAGGTTTTATGTTAGTTTGGAGGCGTGGAGGTGAAACCAGAGTGTAGACTGAGGTGTTTTTTTTTTTTACAATAGCTGCGTTTCCATTGCAAATATGTGCAAAACTTGGTCGATATTCTGTTAATGTAAAAAAAAACAAAGAACACAGTTTCGCAACTGCAGTGTTTCAGTTAAGTAAGAAATGCTATTGTGAATACATTTGTTCTTGTGATAAGTCATTACAAACATGGTGACAATGGATGTAAACACATAGCATATTGCTACCACGACACTAGCGCTCATCATCAGCCATCAGAGGAGATGTCGGCGTCTTATGGAGGCTTTCCAGCGACAAGCCCCTAATACTTGGGAGTGGCTACGTATGCAGCGTTTTTGGGAAATTGTAGTCGGTGAATTTACTACTTTCTTTTACAATTTTGGTGATTTTACTACCACTTCTATTTCCTGTTTCTTCTTTTTTGCCAGTAGAAACAGTCGATTCTTGATCACGTGACTCCAATGATGTGAAAAAAGTGTTTCCATTGCAGTTTTGCGAAATACACCAATTTCAATACGGCCGAAAAACCACCTCATCCTAGGGCAAAACCTAAGTTTTTTCGAAGTTGATGTGTTTCCATTTAGCAAATTTGTTTTCGAAATTCTAATTTGCACATTTTCATGGTCAATGGAAACGCAGCTACTGACTCTGCCTGCCTTTCGCTGCCTCCTCCTGCAACGCTTTAAATATGACAAACATTTAAAAAAAGAAAAAAAAGTGCTGTTAATTATTTAGCATAATCATTTTACTTGACCTAACAACACAATTTAAAAACTAGTGTAAACCTTGAAATCTACTTTTGACACAAATTGGAACAGAGAGAATATTTTTTCCAACTAGAGTGATTCAAACCGGTCATGTGGAATTAATCCTCATATTAATCGTTAAATTCCACAATTAATTGTGATTACTTTTTATATCGCCCAACCCTACCAACTAGTGTGGAAAAATAAATTACTCCAGTTGTCATAGTAGGAGAGAAACAGTGAAGCTTTTGTTGAATGACACCCTTCAGATCTCCCAAACTGTCTTTAACTTCTAGTTGTGTATACAGCGGGTAAAATAAGTATTGAACACGTCATCATTTTTCTCGGTAAATATATTACTAGAGATGCTAATGACATGAAATTTTCACCAGATGTCGGTAACAACCCAAGTGATCCATACATACAAAGAAATCAAACCATAAATATCCAGAAATGAAGTTATTTGTAATAATGTGGAATGGCACAGGGAAAAAGTATTGAACACAGCTCAGCTGGTTCAGTCCCAAATGATGGCCAGGTATCACACAAGAACCATCTGATGATGGAT
>NW_013952450.1:1512392-1540826 GCF_001266775.1 Austrofundulus limnaeus
ATCCATCATCAGATGGTTCTTGTGTGATACCTGGCCATCATTTGGGACTGAACCAGCTGAGCTGTGTTCAATACTTTTTCCCTGTGCCATTCCACATTATTACAAATAACTTCATTTCTGGATATTTATGGTTTGATTTCTTTGTATGTATGGATCACTTGGGTTGTTACCGACATCTGGTGAAAATTTCATGTCATTAGCATCTCTAGTAATATATTTACTGAGAAAAATGGTGACGTGTTTAATACTTATTTTACCCGCTGTATGTGTGAAGAAAGTGTGAGTGAAGGAGAAATCATGCAGGGATAGGTAGGACATGCTTTGGTCTACTTCATGCTATACCTACAGCACATCGTGGGGTGGGGGTTGGGATGGGGAAATCACCCCACATTAGGAGTGTCAGCTATCCAATGAGACCTGTTCAATGACAGACTGATGGACAAAACAGACATGTGACAAACTTACAGCACAGTAGACTTTTGGGTAAAAAAACAAACAAACAAAATAATTTTCTAAGCAACCAAGTCTGAGTTAAACTTCTACACATCGATCTACACACAGAAAACATTTACACAAAAACACCAGTAATCAAAAACAGCACTGACCTTTGACCTCACATTTCTCAGCTGCCTGGATGTGTTGGACTTTTCTTTTTTCATAAAATCTGGATTACTTTTTGATTTCATGATGTCTAAAACACAATAAAAACAGGTCATTAGCATTAATTGGACTTCATGTGCACCAACAGTAAACTACATCCAACTTTGACTGGCTCAGTTTTAGGAAACTTTGAAATACTTTAACAGTTGCTATGAGGAATACAAGAGCTCAGCATTTTTTGTCCAAAGCTTAAGAACCGGAATAACCCTAAGAAGTTCTGGAAGACCACAAAGGCTTTATATAAAGATATAAGTCACGCAGAGCTCCCAACCTGTAGGTCTGAGATGCTCGATTGCTTAAAGAGCCATTTTAATTGCTTCAGTTCTATTTTTGAATTCCTCAGTTTTCCACTGAATATGCTCTCCTATGTTTGAACATCAGGTTGACTGCAGCTTTATCTTTCAACAGTTTTGGAGGTTCACAATGCATTCAATTAATATGACAGTTCTTAGATTTTCTCTGTTTTTTCTTTCCTTCCTCATCTTATATTTTAGATAGTGTTGTGGTCAAGGCCAAGACCACAGTGTATTGAGACTGAGACAAGACCAGAGGAAAAAAAAAGTAGTTCCCTAGAAGAAAGTGTATTCTGTAAACATGTAGCTAACTTAATATATAGAGCCAGTACTGACAAAGTCTCTGTGTATTGCTGAGTAGATTTACTACAGAGGCAGATTGCTAACGTTAGCTAATGTTAGTTATGATAAAAGTTTAACGTTGTCCCTACTGTCTCTGAAAGTGAAGCACTGCAGAATTTACAAGTTGCTGTACTCTTTCTTCTGGATGCTATTTTACAAATATATTCTTTATGATTTATGTAGCTGAACTGTGTTTCTGATGATTTAGCAGACATCTTCTCCTGCTCCCAAAGAACCACTGCTGAAGACCAAGACCATGAAAAAGTGATCTTAAGACCAGTCTTAAGTACAACACTAATTTTAGATATTTATTATGATGCATTTTATTACTTTCATAATTGTGTATTTTAAGTTTAAAACATTTGTAGGCTGCTACAGATCTCTCTTGGAAAAGAGATTTTTAATCTTAGCAAAATCTATTTAATTCGTYAAATAAATAAACCAACCCATGAAGTAAACAAACCATCATAAACAATTGTCTCCAAATAAACTTTCATATTCCTCTTGGCTGCATTGTTAGGAAGATACTTGTCTGAACCAGTAAATGTCTTTGGTCAAAAAATAAAAACGTTCTTATTATAATGTTTTTACTAACCGTATCCAGATGTAACAGAGTCATCGACCGTCCTCTCCCCTAAAGCTTCTGTGGCCATGAGCAGCTTCTCCTTGAGTTTGCTGATGTCACAGTCGGCCTTTGCCTTCACAATGCTCAGCTCAGTATAAATATCTTTGTATTTGTCAGTGGCGTATTTCTTGTCCTGGTAAAATGTTAAATCAGTGATAAATATTTACATGATAGGCTTTTTAAAAATGTGTGATTTTGCTTACCCTTAAAGCAGAATGCAGCTCATCCTTTAAAGAGTGGAKTTCCTGTTTAAGATACTGAATCTCTGATTCTTTTATTCGTAGCAGCACCTGGAAATATTGAGAAGAGTTTAGTCTCAAGAGCTCACTGTGTGTTTAAGTATGTGGTTTTAGATCTACAAATACCTCCAACTCATACACGTCTTTGCCATGGGTAAGAGGTGACAGAGCGGTTTCACCACTGAAGCAGGAACGCATCTGAGTGATTTCTGCGGTTAGTCTGTTGTTTAACTCCTGATGGACAGAGAGAGTTGCTTTTTTTTTAAACGCGGTGAACAGAAGCGTATTTAGACCTACAGCACAAGTTCAGGGTACAGGGATGTGCATTCTGACCTGGTTGTGAGCATTTAGCTCCTGGTTCTCTCTCTGACACTGCCTGAGGGCCTGCCTCTCCGCCTCCAGYGCCTGAGCCAGGTGAGCGTTCTCAAGACATTTCTGAGAGTACTGCTCTGACAACACCTCCAGTTCTCTCTGGATGGACTGCAGATCCTCCCTAAACATTGGAGGGTTAGGGTGAGCAGATCTCTTACATCTCTTACAAATACAGATTTTTTTCTACAGCTTAAAAGCAGTACAGTTGTAGTGTTGGGGTTTCTCCATTTTCAGTGCTTAGATCAGGGTTAGAATTTCTGACCTCAGACCAGTTTTTATAAACAAAGCAAACAAAAGATACACCGGCAAGATCTACAACCACGAGCTGGTGATTATAAAATAGATACTATTTATTACAGAAGTTTCAAGCAGATATATTGTAGCTCACTACCATCAGAGTGTGAATGAATGAAATGTAAAGCACTTTAGAGTTCGACAGAACTTGATAAAGCGCTATATGCGTTCGATTGTGAACACATCTCTATTTGACCAGGAATCACTTAGCAGCAAGCAATTTTAAAAGCAAAAAAGCAGGAGAGAGTAAATAGGCTGTTTGTGTCATTCCAGTGCTAATTCAACATTTTACAAAGTTGGATCTCAGCATGTTAATCATGACTGTGATTAAAGAAATACAAGCAAACATTTTTTAAACATTTCTCAACCCTTTTTTTTATTTGTTGGTCTTATTAGTTCTGCCTCCAGTTCCTGAAGAAACCAGTTATTGTTGGCTACTGTAGTCCTGTTTTGGTTTGTTTGTTTTTCATTGGGGCTAGATGCTAGAGTCTGTATTTCAGAAGCCAAAACAGATCAAACTAAGCAGGTACTGGCTCTGAACCAGTTTAGCAGAACTACTTTATTTTAACCTATTGTTAGGACCTGAACTTTTTTGGATCCGACAAAGTTTGACCTCAGTAAGCTCTGGTTGTTTGCATTCTTTAAAACAAAGTTTTAAATCAAGATAACATGAAACCTCATCTTGKACATCTTGTGTCCTTCTCATGAAACATACTCGTATTGTAAGCGGAGTTCATCAATGTCTGAGTTCAAACCACTCAGCTGGGAGCGCTGGGTCTTCTCCAGTTCCTCCTTGTGTGCGTTCTTCATCGCTTCAATAGCTATAAGCAAARCAAAATCCCATATATCAGTTATTAGTCTATCACATTTAAGCCTGAGTAAGCATGTGAAGGACAGTTTCCTTACCGGCAATTGTGGCAGCAGTCTCTTCAGCCAGCAGTCTCTCTCGCTCCTCCATGAGTTTGGAAATTTCCCTCTGATGCTGCCTCTGCAGGTCATCTATGACCTTTTGATGAGTTTCTTCCATTACAGCAAAGCCGCGCTCACATGTGGCCTGGAGAAAGACGGTCAACAATTGAGAAACAACAAAAAACAACAACATACATTCAACATCTACAATTTWGTTTATATTAGTTGAAATATCTACAATTAGCTCAGAAGATAGCAAGCACAAGTTAAAGATAGAAGCCAACAGTTCTCTTCATAATCTAAAGCCCACTTATGTTAGTAAAGCAGGTTAAAGTAATGAAGAAGATGCTCAGCATTTTAATTTTATTACAGAAAAAAATTAACTATTTAACTCTGTTACTGGATGAAAAAAAATGGTTTGATTTACTGCACTTAAAAGGATCCTATACAATTCAAAATGAGATAAAAAAAGTAAAACAAAATTTTCAAACTTAAAATTTAAAATCTAACTTGTTTTCATAGTGTTTATGTCACTATGCATTTCCTGATTGCTTTATCCAAGTCTTTTCTTTGGCTGAATACTCAAACACTATCTGCACAAGTTAGGATATATATTTCAGTTTTAAAAACAAGCACATAATTTGAGTAATGTAAGTATCTAACCTGTTGTTAAATATATTTCTTTTTAAATCAAACCATTTTCCAAATCCAAAACTATCACTATTCATTTACTACTCTCTTCTTCAAATTAATGTTTACTAAGATAAAAGGAAAGAACAAGAACCTTAAGACTTTCAAAGTCTCTTTGGTATTTCTCTTTCAGGCTGGCCACGTCTCCTTCAAGGTGCTTGTTCTCCAGCTCGTCCTTCATGCTATTCATCTGAGTCTCCAGCTCCTGGATGCGACCTTTCAGAACCACCATGGAGTCCACCTCTGACAAGCTGTGTACTTCCACCTCCTCTTCCATCGGTGTGGCAGTCTCATGACAGGAGGAAGAGTCAAAGACCTCAGGCCTTTCTTTGGCACACTGAAGGCTTTCCATATACTGCAAATGTATCTTATCAACCTCCTCTTTGTGGATTTGATGAAGCTCTCCCATCTTCTCTTCAAACTGCTCCTGCAGTTTCTTTATGTGACTTGTGTGGTGTTGTTCCATGCCGTCAATGTCGACCAGTAGAAGCTCGAGGTTTCGTTGGCTGTCGGCTGCTGTCTCCATGAGGGCCAGCTCTGTCGAGGCATGACTTTGCTCTGCTTGGCTGAGCTCGATCCTGTATCTCTGCTTCAGGTCCTCAGTCTGCCTCTGGAAACAATCCTCCAGAAGGGCTACTTGCTCTTGCTGTTGGGACAGCTCGTTTACACGTTTACCAATCTCACTTTTCAGCGTCTGGTTCTCCGTCTGGAGTAAGGCCACCGTGTGGGTGAAGTTCTCTCGCTCTTTTTGAACAGAGGCTTCGTATTTTTCTTGGATTGCTGCGACATTGCAGGCATGCTGCTGYACAAGAGCTTCCATATTTTGACTGGTCCGCTTACGCAAACTCATCTCTTGCTCGTGCATGACCCGTAACCTACAGGCTACGTAAGCCACTTGAGCCTGTATCAGGGCTTCCCGCATACACAGAGAGGTGCTCGTCAAACTGTGTGATGTCTGGTGCCCTAAAACAGTATGGATCATTTTAGAAAGCACAGGGTGACTTTCACTGCTTTCTAACTCTTGAGCAAACTTGTGCAGGACTGCAGCTTGCCTTTGAAGCTCACTAGCCAAGTTTTCATGAGCATTTTGAAATGACTCAATAGACTCAACACCACAAGAGGGCGTGACGTCAGCCAAGTGTTTGTCGACGATTTCCTCAGCTAAATCTCTAGCTTCGTCCTTTTCAATCTGGTCCATGTAAGGAGCAAGCTCAGGGGGTTGAATGTCAGCCAACATCTGTTTACCAAACCCAAGGTTATGTTTGACCTCTTTAACCACAGCCTTTAATTCAGGCCTTTTAGAGGCATCAATAATTGCTCTCAAAGCCATTTCCCTTTGATACAGCCTATTATGGGCTTCAGTCAACTCCCTTTTCAGCATTTCAAACTTCTCTTCATAGCCAAGTTTAAGACTCTGAATTGAGTAAGCCAGTTCTGCTTTGAGGAAGGTGTTGAAGACCACAGTGGCATCAATGTCTACGTCAACAGATTCACTGCTCTGTTTAAATGAAGCAGCATCTGTCTGAGCTCTCTCCACATCCTTCCAGAATGCGCCTTCCAATATCAACTTCCTGGTTAAAACATCAGCRTAAACTACAGCCAAGCAATCCTTTTCACTCCTTTTAATGTGCTCCAAGTCCTCCCATATCTCAACAAGAGCTTGTTGGAGGTCAGACTTTGAAGTTTGTATTAACAAAGCCATCTTGTTTAAAACCACAGCTTCAAACGACAGCATTTTGGCAAAGAGGAGCAGCGCCTCACTATCTCCAGTCTCTGGGGGTTGATTTTGATGGATAGCTGGTGACTGCTCTTCCAGCGTCTTTTGGCCTTGTCGGATGTGCAGAGAYGCATTCAACAAATCATTTTCTATCTCAGACAGCGAGTGCAGCTGTGAATCCGTCGTGCCATGGGAGCCGGAAAGAATTGCCCTCACTTTCTCTCGACCATTTTCAACACACACCAGGGCCTTGGTATAATCCTTAAAAGCAGAACCACTCTTTGTTTCACTGCAACCAGTAAACCCTACGTCTGGGCAAGGCTTGTTTTCTGACATATTTAAATCAGAGCTGGACATGTCATCAGTTTGAGTGAATTCTTGCACATCTAAATTCTGTGTAAGATTTCTCAGCTTTTCCTCAGTGGCAAGCAGTTTAGTTTCTAGAGCGTGTATGATAGAAATAAACTTTTCTGGGTCACTAGTATGTGGAGAAATGTTCTCTTCAGTTAGGTGGAGGTCTACAATAACATTGTGGTTACTGGTTTGTTCTTTGTCAACGAAATGACTGCTCGCATGGCTACTGTCCACGTCTTCAGGACTGATATATTTTTGGCACTGAATATTGGAAAAACGAATTCTTGGTCTTTTAGCTTGAAAATCCTTATCTGAAGAGTTCTCAGTTCTAAAAGCATCATCATCAGAAAACTCCACATTTGATGTATTAATTCCTTCCTTCTTATCCTGTTCTGKGATTTGATCCCTTTCCATGCATAGATCAGCATAACCCAGCTGGAGAGCATTGAGGTGCTGCTCTAATTCTGCAATGCGGTCCTCTGCAACCACAAGCTTGGCTTGCAGATCTTTTTCAGCTTTGCAGGRCTCAGCTTTATTGATGAAACTTTGACTCATTTGACAAAGGAGCTCCTCTTTTGCTTGCAGCTTCTGTTCAGTTTGCTCCAAGCTGGTGCCAAGTGCAGTCATTTTGACAAGAGCCTCTTTCAGGTCCTCCTCTTTTCGTTCCATTAATCTTTCATACATCTCCTTAGTTTGTCGAATTTCCTCTTCTTTTTCTCTAAGAAACTGGCTCATTTTTTGAAACTCGTGCGTAGCTCTCTCATATGAATGCTCCAGGGCATAGTAATCGGCTTCTTCAGTTTCCAGACGATTACGAAGCTTGTTCACTTCACGGTCTGCCTCTGAGATCTGGTTCAAAAGTTCCTGACAGCGACACGTGAGATGGCCTTTTTCTTCCTCTAGCCTGCGTACACTTTCCCTCAAYGACTCAACTGTGCCGGTTTTTTGTGACAGCTGCTCTTGCAGCTTCAACATCTCCTCTTTGTATTCTTTACCACCTGAGGCCCGTCTCCCTCTCAACAAGGCCTCAACCTGCTGCTCAGCCTCTAACAGTCGGTCTTCTACTTCCCTCTGTGAAGTTTCTGCCTCAGCTAATCTCCTACTCAGATTCTGTCTTTCCTTCTCGTGACTCTCTAGCAAGCCTAGTTGCTCAATCCTCAGGCGCTCCTCCTTAAGTGCCAGACCCTCTTCAGTAGCAAGTAGTCGAGCTGATACCTCCTGCAGCCTCTCCTGCAATCTTTGTATCTCCTTCTTGTGGTCTCGTTGCAGGGCCTGCTGATGCTCTAGGTGCCTGAGGGCCTGATTTCTTTCCAAGAGGTTGGCCTCAATTTCACGGAGTCTGTCCTCGCTGTCCTTCAGCTGGGCTCGTAGGGTGGCCTCGTTGCGTCCATATTCCTCCTCCTGCTCTTTTGAACGCTCCTGCTCCAGTTTGAGCTCGTTGCGCATTCGAACTAAAGCCTGTTCACTAGCTAAGATTTCAGCCATGGCAGATGCAAGTTTAGCCTGCAGAGCCTGAATATCAGCCTCGTGGCGGTCAACAGCATCCTGAGCTTCAGTGTAACTTCTCTTTAAAGTACGGATTTGCTGATGCGTGACATCCTGCTTGCGCTTTTGGGACTCCAGTTCCCCCTGTAAGTCTTGATTCAGCTTGTGCAAGTGTTGCCATGGAACTCTGTGAGGTGATGAGGAAGGAGGTGTTGCGCTCTTGAAAAGATTGATGATACATTGTCATTAATGACATCACTTCACTTTCCCTATGGTTTAAGGAGAGCCACATCTCGAGGATTATCAGGGAGGTAAGTTCTCTCTTTATTTGTAAAAATCTTTCTTACATTTTTTGAAAAATTTCCAAGCTTCCACTGTGCTTTTTCAGGGGTTGCCGACAATCATATCGTGAAAAGAAAAAAAAAAACTTAAAAAAAAACTAAAAATAAGAAACCCCAATAAAACCAAAAAATGTGTTTTTAATGTTTTACACTTTTGGTGGTATCAAAACAATAAATATTTACATCATTGTAGTATAGAAAACTACACAGCAGTGGTTAAAACATGCAGTTCTGAAACAAAAAGCATGCAGAAACAAAAAGGGGAAAAGACTCATACAAACAGAAAGAAAAAGCACAGCAAAAGGCTTTTTGATCAAGTTTCTTACCCCAAACTCAACAGATCAAATCAGTTATTTTCCCAGGAGATGTGAAACTCCAAAATAAGTTAATGAAAACTCATGCTATAAACACCAAAACCATGCGTTTCAGTTTAAGAGAATAAGCACCAACACCCGTTAGTAGAACTGTTTTATACTGTATTATAGTCACTGCAACAAAGAATCTATAAACAGCAGACTTCATAACAAACACCTTCATATTACTTTACAAGTAAAAACCATTTGTCCATCTGATTTTAATTCAACTCAATTACATCATACATTACCATTTATTAGCAGTGGATTTTGACAATCAGCACATATAATACAACACAATGCATATCTTACCTGCAGGACATATCCCTCTCTGGCACTTTGCTCTCTCCCAAGTGCATTTTCCAGTTGCTCTTTTAAAAGTTTGTTCTGCTCCTGTAGTTGGTCCAGCTCCTTTTGCTTCTGTCCCAACTGGAGGGGGAGGGTGGGGAATAAATAAGAAAAATTTAAATGAACAAAACAAGCCGTGTCAGAATTGTTATTCAGCCCAGAGTAGAGGTTTTGGAGCAGGTAAGGTTTCCTATATTTGGGTGGGACACGATCACACTTTCAGGCTGACTTCATCATACAGACATGAATAAACATCGTGGTTGAATAACTTTAAAATACTTTAATCCCAAACATGTATTGACCATAACAGAACAATCCACAATGTTTTCATAGCATTAGTTTTCTAATTAGACAAATTATCTCTGGAGTTTACATTTTCAGTAGAATGCAGGCACTATTTTATGTCAGAAGGGGACTAAGTTAAACCAATAAGACAACATCAATTTTGAGAGCTCTGTCTGTTTCTATTTATTTTGTCAATCAACCCAAACAGACCAAGAGTCTTCACCTAAATATTTATTCTCCAAGATCCAAACAACTATGGCAAAGCACAGAACCCAGACAACCCTGAACTGTCCCACCACTTACAATGTATGTATGAGACCACACTGTGTAAACACACCTCCTTGTCTAGCAGCGCAGCAAGCTCATGTGCAGGCAATCGCTCAGAGTCTCCTAGAGTCCGAATGATTGGCACTTGCTTTTCTTCTCTTAATGGTGTCGTCTCCACCTGATGCCACCTTTGTTCAATTTCTTCTTGGACATCTGAAGCTATGCCATCTGTTGCATCTTCACTCTTTAGGCAGACAGCAGCAGGGGGGTCTACTTCCATTTGTCCTTGTTCCTGGCTGTCAGGTACCAACGGTGCAGTGTTAAGAGTTGAAATAACAGAAACTGTTTTTGGCATAAGACCTGCACTGGTTGTATTGTGCAATGAGTTGTCTCTCCTAAAATTTTCCTTTTCTGCTTCCTCTTTCATAATATGTGGCTGAGGACCCGATACAGATGAGGTCTGCAGGGAGGAGGAAGACACAGGGGAGGATGCCAACGAGGAAGGAGAAGATGAGGGGGAGTAGCCGGAGGAAGCTGTGGAATATGATGAGCTGAGGTCAACAGTGTCCGCTCGTTCTTTTGCAGGCTTTTCTTTGCGTTCCATTTTAAATTCGGCCCAGTCAAACGTTTTGGAGCGGCCATCTCGTCTGCGTTCACGGACTCCTCTTTTACGTGGCTCAGAAGGAGGGGTGCTGCCTGGCAGATGTTTGTGGTCATCAGATTTAGGTATCTCAACACTTGGACCAAGGTCAGTAGTTTGAGGACATGGTTCCAATGTCACATGACCTTTTATCTGTTCATCAGGGATGGATCTGAGTAAATGAAGACAAGTGATAAAAACAGGTTAATAGTCAACTGAAGTTCTTAAAACCTGACGGCTGGATACTTAACGTCAGCTCAATACCTTCAAATAAAGCGGTGCAGGATTAAAACAACAATGCATCAACATTTCTGGTAGTGCAGCTTCAGTTAACAAAATTTTCAGGGTTTCTGCAGGGTCCAGCCTAAACTTAGTTTAAATCATCTGATTCCAAATCATACTGGAAATGTTATTAAAGCCACTTCAGGGATTCAGAAAACAAAAATGCCCATTGTTCTTGTCATTCCTGAAGTTGTTTAACACAAATGTGGAAAAGAAAAATAGGGATAGATAGTATCATTTCTTTACTTCTTTTAACAAGCTTGAAACACATCTACATATTGGAAAACAAATCTTTAGTTGCTCTGTAATGTAATCCAAACAATAGAAAAGTTTATTTTTTCTAGATGCTTTTTAACCCTTAATGTAATGCTGCAGAAACAAAAGTGCGCCGACTAAAACATGCATAAAATTGTTTCTTTAACACCTAATAGTACGCTTTCCTTAATATTACATACATTACCTGTAACAGCAGTAAAATTGGAATGAAGGATAGTTTACAGAAACGTAGTGTTGTTTTCCTCACCTGAACTCATTAATGTAACCAGAGGTGTATATAAAACTGCTTTATTAAGTTGAGAAAAGTACATTCTGATCTGACTCTGGGTATCAAATTCTTATCTGATGCTGCAACACTCAAATGTTTAAGGACAATGCTAGAGAAAGAGGGACGATACTTTTTATTTGACCTGCAGATACCCTGAGTTAAAAACACAATAAAGCCAAGTCAAAGCATTAATACCTAAACATTTATAGAGCAGACAGTAGGACTGAAAGCAGCTTTCATGATCAGAGATAAGTGTGACTGCAGACACTAATTTTTAGCCTCTATTTTACTGCAGCCTAAAAAGGAACTAAATTCGAAGCATTTATTTGCAGTAAACTGCTTCCTCATGTGGTTCTGCACTTCTGTGGTTAAAGTGTAATGTGACAGGAAGGGAAAAGCCCCATGAACGAAGTGTAAAGGTGTCATTACGTGTGAGAAGTAAGTGTGAGAAGGGTCAGTGATGAAGAGCAGAAAAATAGTTGTTAGTTTATACAGAAATACACTAGAAGTGCCTGAATGGCAAACTAGCAGTAAAGTATGTGGGGTGCAAATAGCATCATATGTAATGTGCTGCAAGCTGATCCCCCWACATAATCAAATATTTTTCTGTGGATAAGCTGAAATTGTGAACTTGTACTATAAACCTTTCCAAAGCCACCTGAGCTGACAGTCACACTGCAATGATGGTTAGCATCAGTCTGTGGTGTTGGGCAGATTATTCTAGTTTGTTGACGCATGTTTCTGCTGTGGTATAACTGACAGGGAGACATTAATCACGTGACATACGACTGGATGACAAACACGCCGGAGCGGACATTGCTGAGCAATTACATCACTGTTTGAGGAGGGAGAGAATTTCAACACACAAGCACTCCAACCTGGGCTTCAGAACGGACAGTTTCAGAGAGATGTTTTTCCTGGAAGCAGGTTGAAAATACCGATTGAGGGGAAAAGAGAAAGAATGAAAGAGGGTGAGAAGGAGACAGGAATTCAGATAAATAAAGTGAGAAAAATCAGCTGGTGCATCTGCCAGAGGATGGTGTTAATCCTGCCTGGGTATTACCGGGTGACGTCGGGGGCAATAGTGGGTCGCACATTCTTCATAATGGCCTGAATCCAATTGCGACGGATTCCAGAGGTCATAGCTGACAGGGTGCACGCTCCCTCTTTACACTGAAAACAGGCAGATATTTCAATGAAATGACTGACATGCAGAACAAAAATATCTTAGCATTGTTTATAGAAAAATCTAACTTTCTACAGCTTAACACCGTCATCTAAGGACTGATTTAAAAAAAAAAAACAGAGTTGYTGTGTCTTTCCAACACTGGTGGAAGTAAAATGTATGTACATTCTCTGCTAATCCTCAAAGTTTAAATAATTCTAGCTAATATTTAATAAATGTTCACTTTAATTCCTTCATTGTTTATTCTTCAAGTTGGAACTTTTTCATGCTAATATTTATTAAATATTCTTTATTTTTATAAAACAGTTTGACAGAAAATCCTTTTTAAGTTTACGTCTCTTAAATAAATCACTTTATACTTTATAAGTAAAGCGCTTAAAACTAAAAGCTTGTGCCTTTAAAACTGCACGGTATAGACTGGTCTCAGAGCATCAAAGCAACACACTGGAGAGAAACGTCTTAATTTTCTAAGTTTATAACTACCATCTAATCTTTAATATCAGGGAGACGAAGGAATCAAGTTGAAGATTAACTCTGTGTAATCTGAAATTTATTAGTGCTACTGGCATACGCTTACACAAGACATGTTGTGCAACTGCTTACATCGAAAAATTATTCAGCTTAGAAAATGTTTTTTTAAAAAAACCAATGATTTTTAAAGTCTCCACTGAGTGCCTTTTCGTGTTATTATTGGTATTTTAGTGACAACTTCTACAAAACCACCAATTTGTGCCATAACTTCAAGGCAAACCATAAGATTTAATCTAGTGACTGGTTCTTAACAGAAATYAAGATTTAAAAACCGCACGAAGTAGCACAGTTAATGAAAACAGTGTTGATCAGTCAGAGTACAGAGAGTAGATATGAACACCAGGGTTATTATTTTGGACACCAAACCCGTGTTCTCAGCCAAAGCAACAACTATCCTTTTCACCACTCTATTTCTGACATCCTCCAGACGATGGCTGTGAAAGCAGCTTCAAGCTAATGTAAACAAATGTGACGACCTTATAACCATTAGTCATTGTTTCCTTCAGGGAGGATTAAAACGGTGAGCTTAAATACACAAAGCAATACATCAAAACATATTTATTGGTTTATTTATGTTAGCGAAAATCTTTAGACAAAGACCGGGCTTCCTAATACGAGAGGTTAGGTCAACATATTGTTCAGGATAAAAGCCAAACTGGTTCAGGGAGACCGTTAGGAACTGGCAACAGCTGCAGCAGATTTAGACCACTATGATGTAAGGCTCTCACAGAGAGATGACAAGTCAAGTGACATCCTTTATGTCAGACAAATAAATGACAATGTCTGATACCCACAGTTACAACACAGGGCTGTTTATAGACTGGACGAAAACAGAGAAGCTAAAATGTTTACACAAGTGTCAAATTTACYATATATGTCATAGAAACAACTCACAAGGATTTGGAAGCCATAATTCCTCTGGACTGGAAACTCTTTGACATCGTAACACGTTGAAAGGTCAATCTCACCATCCAGTTCTGAGGCCTAAGAAAATAGATGTTTACATGACTGCCTATTGATTTAAGTACAATCTCTTCTGGACAAACCTTACCTCCTCGGCTATTGAGTCCTTATAGTACCGCAAGCTCTGATCTGTCAGAACAAACCAGTGCTTCTTCCACTAAGGATAAAAAAAGGGTTTTAATTGAATTGCATCAGTTCGTTTAATGAGCACTAGACTGATTTAACTCTACCATAAATAACACATTACCATTCCATCTTCATAAAGCTTTGTCATCCATCCTTTTTTAAAGTTCAGCAGATCCGGCTGAAATTAAAACATGAAGGAATGCATTATTATGTAATGCAGCTGGAATAATTCATTAAGCCAGTAAGAACTAGTTTAAATAACAAGCACAAGAAAACTAATTGTATTTCGAGGAAACATTTTGTACTTYTATACCTACTGAAGTTAAAATGAGTTTTAGTATTTGTTCTTGATATATTCAAAAAAGTGGCAACTCGCCAAATGCTATATTTATGTGCATTTACTATTTTATTTATTTATTTGTTTATTTATTCATTCATTCATTCTTTTTGTTGTTAGGCAATTTTCAAAGCTAACAATTATAACTGCAAATATGTGGCTTCAGCCACAGAGACTAACTGTCAGGAGTTGAAACACAAACTACTGCACGTTGAAACTAAGCTCAAGTCTGTTTATAGACTCCAAAGCAAAGCATTCAAATAAAAGCTGGCCTTTGATCACTCAACAATACCTTGTTTTTGCTGAGCTTCATCCGGTGTGGTGTCACCGCCTGGCAGAGAGTCATTCTGATGGCTAACTGCCTTTAATTCATATGTTGACAATCTGTTTCTTTCTGTCTAACTCAGGGACACACACATAACTCTGGTTGCTCCTGTGCTGGTTATTTATAATCATCAGTAGCAGTGGCGGCAGTGGTGTGTGTAGACGTGTGCATGTCTGTGTTGGAGTGGGTGGGGATTTGGCAGCTGCAGCTCGGCCAGAGAGGGAGAGAGAGAGAGAGAGACAAGCCACACACTGACTGGGTTACCCCTCAGCACTCCCTGAACAAACCACAGATCAGACTAGCAGGAGTCAGACCTCAAAAAGGCACCAAGGCAATCTCAATCTACTTGAAGGACACATAAATTTTATTTGCAATGACTAAAAAGAAAGTGGGGAAAAGTGCACTGCAAGCTGAAATCAACTGTACCTCTTCGTAAGCAGCCCACTTTAAATCAGACAACTTGAATAAAAACAAGTAGGGGTACAACAACTAATCAATACAATCGATAAAAATCGATTATTAAAAGTATTGGCAACAAATTTCATTATTGATTTGTTTTGCAGGGCAATTTATGATGGTATTAAATTAATGATTAAGCTTTAAGTTTTAATTTGATGACAATGTCTGAGTCTTAACCTAATGATGCAAATTAAACAAGGAATTTATTGAATTCTTGTAATAAGAGTCTGTCTTGACTGAAAGTCTTCTTAACATGATCAACATGAGACTGTCCATGGTCAAAGATAAAGACTTCACTATAATAGTTCACACTTTTATTTCAGGTTACACTCTTCCCTCAGGGACATATTGTACGAAGCTTAAGGAGAGAAAATATGAAGAGACTTTCAAGGATATAGCACACATTTGTGTGTATTCATTTTTTTTACTGACGCTATTACAAATATTTACTTATTTATGCATTACAATTTAATATTATAGTAACAGCATTCTCAAGCAGCAACCCGTTTTTTGTGCGATTTGCTATGTCAGTCCAAATTTTCTTTTCTTTTTTTTTGTTTTACAATGCAATGACTAATTAAAAATAATAATTGAATGATTAATCAGTTATAATAATAATTGTTAGGTGCAGCCCTAAAAACAAGTTTATCACAAATATGCATTATTGTTAAAGACAATAATATTAGTAATGTTAAATATGTTCAACTCTTGTTTCCTGATTAATTCTTGTATATATTAATACTTTAACATAATTGTTAATGTTTGTTTGTACCCAAGTTAAAGAAACATTGCAATCAATTTATAAAATGTAATCATGGTTTTGTTTGAGGTTTAAAAGCTAAAAGAAATTATCTAAAATTATTTGACATGAAMCTAATTTTTGAGYGTGCTGATTGCAAAGTGAGAAAAAGAACAATTTAGCTCACAAATGTAGGGAAATAGCATTGTTTTCTACAGAGTTGGTGAGTCTGATGTTGAATGCTGATGGGATTTTGTCCTCCAAACTTACAGTCATTGACGACTCTGTGACTCGACGATCCAGTGACTTGGCTCTTCTTAAATTGGCAAAATTGGAGCTGGAAACATCAGGGGCTAAACAGTCCTTCCATGTATCCAGTGACATCTCCTGCACATTTAAAACCATTAACTGATTTGAATAAAACTCAGATTTTACCTCAGTAAACTGCTAAGCCTCATGATTATTTTTGCCCATGTTTACTGATTATATGACATACATGTTTGCCGTCCAGATAGCGCCTCTCGCTCCGGCCTTGTCTCTGAATCGCTGTAGGGTTGACTGAGGGCTCAGTGGAGCTGCTGGTATCCATACGGTCCGTATGTTGACCCTCCTCAAACCGACCAATGATTTGAGATCGCCTGAAAGACACACAGCAAACACTTCAAAAAACATTTTGTTTCAATAAACAAAGTGCACAGCAAAGACTTAAATTATTCTTAAAAATACATCAAGATGCAGCATAACATACTTAAATGGTGGCAGAATGAAATAGTAAAAACAAGCTCAGAGCGTGATATAAAAAGCAATTTTGAGCCAAAATGTCATATCCAATAAAAGATATAAGAAGTTTCAGTTTATGAAGAGTTTTGTACATTCTAAACTTTTTGATACTTGTGACAGAAGAGTTAATAACCCAGAGAACCGTTCAGAGATATTTAAAGAGTGAAGTTATACAATGAGAGAAAAACTTTAGAAGAAAAAGGAAATGACTAGAATGGGATTGGATTAATAACTGGATTACAAGAGGTAGCAGGAATGACAACACAGTCAACATTACCTTAAGACACCGCACTTGTTCAAGTGTATGTATGTGAAAAATGAGAAGAAACATTTAACTGGAGGGTACAAATCAACCATTTGTGAATTTATAGTACACATAGTAAATGAAATATGTTTTGTCTGAACAGTGCACGTGTGCTCCCAGGTGGTGCAGAGATGAAATGAGAGAAAGCAGGAATCAGCGGTGACCAGCAGGGAACAGCATTGGGACAGGGGTGGAGGGGTTGGCTGAGCATTAGCTCTGAGAAGCTCCTGGAAAAGATCGAAACAACAAAAGAAAGTAGCAAGGCAGCAGGAGCAAAAGGTATAGATTGCTACAACATAAAATTACATGTGAATTTACTTTTACCCCAAAACCAATAAAGTTAAACCACTGATAAGATAGGATAGGAAGCAGTAGCAAAAGATGCTCAAGAAGTGCCTCAAAGACAGCAGCCACAGGGTGGTGCTAAATAACTACAATGCCGAATGTTTCAAGCAATGCATGATCTATACATACAGTAACTAGGTAGCATGCCATATAAAGGGTTTTACAAATATTACAAAGGCTAAAAACTAGTGGTTTAATAATGATAATCATATTCACATCAGTAACAAATGTACAAAGATTTCTCCAATCAACTGTATTTTTACAGGAGTTTCAGTCAAATATTAGCATCAAAGAGTAGAAAACTGGGCATGACACTCATTCTTACCTGCGCTCCTCCCCAAATAGTCGAGCCACCTCCTCCCTCCCTGGACTCCGTGTCCGTGCCCTCAGCTCTTGGCGCTTTTTCTCTGAGCGGAAAGCTTCTTGGTAGCTCAGTATGCGGGCCCGGGGCACGTCCGACAGTGCTGTGTACTCCCTGCCAGACCGGCCAACTCTGCTTCCTCCACTACTGACACTATGGGTGCTCTCTCCACCACCACTGCGCCCCTCCCAGGCAAGCGAAGCCCCGCTGGGTTCAGATTCCAGCGAGCTCTGGGAGGAGCTGATGGTGGAGTAGGACGGGGAAACGAGTGCATTTGGAGAGGGGAAAGGATCCTGGGAGGGTTGATAAGGGGAAATTAGGGGATCAGATTCAGAGTTGTACCTGGAACTGGGAGCTCCTACAGAGGAGGATGAAGCTGAAGAGGTCAGGGGCAGACTCTGGGGGGGCTGGGAGTGATGTGCAGACTGCGGAGAAGGTTCTGACTTGGTCTTCTCCAGGGAGAAGTAACCACTTTCCACTCGTACCTTTCGCCCAGTGCTCACAGTGTGGCCATCTGAAATATAACCACGGCACCACTTATTTGACAAATCTTGTCTGGAAAACCTCAACCGCAAACACTTTTTTTAAAGTTAGCCATGACCAAAAAAAATAAATAAATGCTTTCTTCTTTAACTTAAAACAAAAAGTGAGATGTGTTGTAGAAGCTGCATGCCCTCTTCCTCACCATCTTGAGTGGTGCCACCGGAGTCTGTTTGGCTTTGGCTCAGCTGGTTGAGACAGGAAGCACTGCGGCTGCAGGGGATGGTGGCCCTGCTCCAGCGGCTCTCCTCCTGCCACAGAGTTGCACGGCTCATCGGGACCCGCTCTGCGCTGGCAATGCTGCTGGTAAGGCATGGGATGCTGCCTCCACTGCTGGTCACTGTTACCTTAGCAGGTCCAGGCTCCTGGGTTTGATTCGGGAGGAGTGGATGGGAAGAGTAAAGGACATAATGGGAGGTAAGGTCACGGAATGACTACAAAAGGGAATGTGAGAAAGAACAGGATTAAAGAGAAACTAAATACTTGAGTGTAAATTTGAGAGATGGAAAAACGTGTTTTCTTCACTGTAAATCCTGATTTATTTATGTAATCATACTGAACAGTAAGCCAGCTTTAGTCGAGTCCAAATATGAACCGAAACCAGCAAATTATTTCTACATACTTGTTAAAAAACTAAATATGTAAACTCTTATTTTACAGCAACACAGAATTTTGCAGTAGTGTTGTTTAGGTTTTAAATTTCGTCATGTTTTGAAAAGAGAACTAACAAATGTAGAAAGAAGCAAAAGATCAACAGCTTAGAGTTCATTCGAGGCAAATGCACCTGTGATTTAGAAAAGTATGGAGAACAGATGACAAAAACACAAGGGACTTTTGCTAATCTTTTTGTGATTAACAAATGTAAACGAGTTGTTCAAAGATGTTGCATTCATTTCAGAAATCCTTTAAACAATCAACAGATGCGTAAAATTGTTGTCCTAACATGGGAGAACAATTCCAAAGCAAAGCAACTTTATGAATCAACGGTTTTTTTTTACCCAGCCAACTGCAATCACCATAAACATGCTAATATTTTTTCAGTATCAGAGAAAGAAGCAAAGATTATATTTTTTTCCACCCATCACCTTGTTGGGATTGACAATATTTTATTGAAAAAAAAAGTTTTAAAGCTGGCAATTTTTTTTAAAGATGCACAGTATGAAAAGTTTGCCTGTGATGAACTCACTGGGTGTCCATTCATGTCTTCAGTGGAAAAACACTGGCTTGGCGTTACTCCACCCTGCCAATCAGAACAGCCTTMCGATGTTAGTGTTTGTTGGGTAATGTTGAATATTAAAGCGCATGTGACATGCTTATCCTTCAAATACAAAAAGTCAAAGAAAAGATCTTTATATTCAAGAAACTTGACATAACGCACATGATTTTACCCATTTTGTCACATATTTTTTGTTATTTGGCTCAGCCAAAGTGAAACAGGAAGTGACATCAAAGGGGACTTATTTAAAAAGAAAACTCTCTGGTCTTTGTTTATTGAAACAATATTTTTCAACACTGATTTTTTTCATATCTCTCTGATGGTGATTAAAAATAATCTACAGAAACAGATTCTTCTCTACAATTTATATTGTGAGCTGTTGTAGCAATGCTCTTTTCCCACGCAGACATTCCCCTTTGACATCACTTCCTGTTAATTCACACGCCAATATCTCAATAATTGTACATCTCAGTGGCGTGAAATTAATTTGCAATATTTTATCAATGTTATCTTTCCAGAAATGCATTCATAGTTTTTACAAAAAATTGATGTCACMGGTACTTTAACATATACACACAAAAAAACAATAAAAAGTAAAAATGACCCTATTTATTGAGCCAATTGTTTCTTACAATAATTTTTGTAGTTTGTTTCCATTTCACATAAAGAAAATTGCAAATAAACTACAAATTAGGCAAGTCTTAAAGATTTTTACATTTTCTAAGCTAGGTTTTCCCCTCCAAGTCAGGATTAGGTCATTCTTTAAGGCCGACATGTTACTGTGAGTATTTGCAAAAGCTTAAACATAAATGTCTCCTGTAAAGTTTGAAAAAAAAAAAACAAACAACAACAAGAGAGGCTCTCAAGCAGAAATGTGGAGCAGACAAGGTGAGGTGTGGAAAATACAAACCTTAACAGACTAGTAGATACTCATCAGTGACAATCTGTCATATTTACAACACAAAACAAATGAGCAGCCAGTGTGACTATGATAGACAAGCAGTGAAAGCATTCTCATACCTACATATCATTAACACTTAGTATGGAACTTTACCTTAATSTTTGAAAAGCTATTTTAAGTGGTGCTCATTCCTACAACCCTAAAAAAAAAACTACTGATATGATGAAGTGTTTGCTATGTTTTCATCTGCTGAAGAAAAACAGAAAAAAATGATACACGAAGAAGATAAATGAATCAATGTTTCAAACTAAGTGCTTATCGCAAAGAAAAGCTACACAAATATTAAAAAAAACACAAATGATGGGTGACATTTTGGACATAGTCACAGTCAGTAATGTGTCACCATGGTTTCTCAGCAAATGAGTTTGTTTGTGCCAGTCCAACAAGGTCACAGTGTTGTTCTGAGCATCGTTATTAGAGGAAGCAGACAACAAACTTTAGAGGATTTTCTGTGTGCACACCACAAATTTGGCCTGGCCTCAAAAAGGAGGTAGAGAAAAGAAACAAAGTGTTTACCCGCAGTGGGTGGTCTACATTATAATAAAGCATGTGTCTATATTTAACAGAGAAGCCATTTTTATAGTCTGACAAAGTCTTGTTTTATTGTTTAAAAGTTAAAAGAGAAGTCTGCAGCACCGTGAGCTTGGACTGAAATGAAAATTACCCTCTTTGATTGGTGCACCTGAATGATGTTTCATTAATMGCTTCAAAGTGTCTGCTCATCTTCTTTTCAAATATTTAAATGTAATTGTTTTGCATYAGCCTTGCATGCAAAACAATTTTTATCAGCCTTGCATAAGTACCTTAATATACTGTACCTAATACAATACCCATTTTTAATATAATCTGAAAACATCATTATTCTTTTAAAATCTTGACTTTTCAGGGTCAGCTAATACGTAGGATTGCTGGGATTCAGARGCAAATTTCTCAAAGTGTGTTGTTGCAAGCTCACATGCAAACATTTGCTAAACTAGGACTCAGAGGAATTCTTGTTATTAAGTTATTATTTAATCAACATTCCTTACATGGACWTCAGAATGTATCTACTTTATCTGTCTGATGTGACACTTCTGAAAGCTGCCTGTCACAGTTGAAAGGTGGTGAATAATTGCTGGAARTATATTGAAAACCAAAGATCATTACAAATCAACTTGCCAAGCAAAAAATATGCAGCCTAACATCCAAACATATGGAATATRAAATGTTGCAAAAGTTGTTGGCACAAAAACGTGAACTCTGCCTCTCTTTTTGAGGGGAAAAAGCTGGTGAAGAAAGGAAAGAAAATCTTCAAACTGCATATTTCCACAGCAGAGGTCATACTTAAAAATATTTTTCTTTGTAGTTCAGGACAAATGGCACAATAGCAAGATTAACATGTTCATCTGATAAAGTTACAATATGAAGCAATGGCCCCCTTCAAGTGGAAGGCATCATTAAAAGGACATTAACTTATACTGGCCAAGAAAATAAAAAGTGTCATGTTTTATAATTAAATTCCATAAAGAACAGTTCTTAAAATTAGACATTAGAAACATAAATGTAACAATCAGAAACAGACTACCGACAGTGAGGCACARGGTTTATGGAGACGTAATGAAAAAAATGGCTTGCAAAATGAGTTGAACTGGTTTGACTGCCTGACTAACGATATGTTACTCAACATATCTGCTGTGGTGTTTTAATAASCTGGATCATTTTAATGCACAATTCTTAACAAAATTAAATGTACAAAAATAATTAGCCCCAACTGTCCATGGTTGAAATGTAAAAAGGTTTTCATACATGTGTGATAACTGTCAGAATGCAGATGCAACTATAATTTATTTRTCCGTAAAGTTGTTGTCACACAAAACCAACTCAGATAAATAGGCATGATTATACTAAATCAGAAATATTTACAAGCTGTTACCTCCCTTTAGTGTAGTGTAAGGTTGAACAAACCAAAGCAATTTGAATAATAATAATAATAATAATAATAATAATAAATTACAAAAATATCCTCTAAGCAAAAACTTGAATTAATGCATCTTTTACTGCTCATTGGTTTTTGTGTTTGACAGGTGAAGGAAATTTTCTAACTGATTGACTGAATGTTAGATCCAGTATTTTTATACTTTTTGATCATTGCAGCCACAAAGTTTAAAACAGAGAATGAGAGTGTGTCTTATTATGTTTTGTCTACATAAACAAAAGTTGGTTATGTTAGTATCTGACGTAAAAGATATAAACTCCAGTGGTGTAACCGGGAAGAGACATATGTTAAAAGGTTGAATCATTATATGGAATAGAAGTTTTTTTTTAGTTTTATCTCTGCATTARAGCAGCCTGGGTCAGCCTAGGCTCTGTTTTTTATATTCCGATAAGGTGAAGGTCATTTTACTCTGAGGCCAGCTGACTGTGTGCTGCTGGAGCCGAYTGAAGGAGAGACGTGAATAAAGTTTTTAGAAGAGAGTCAGCTGGTTTTCTGTGATATTATTCAGACTTYCATTTATTGATCACAAATTCCCTTCACAGGGAAAGTTATTACCGTTCCACATGTTTGTGGTAAAATGMTTACAATGAAGGAAGTCAGAGAACAAGGAGAAAAACAAAAGAGAAGACCAAAAAAGTTGGAGACTGTATCAAACCAAAGACAAGCAATAACCTTCTTTGTTTACTGTGAAACTGACTTAGTTCTTTACATTAACGCAATAAATATCATTTRTCTGTTGCTTTTCCGATGAACATGTCATTCACTATGAAGGTAATCAGTCTTTAAAATGAGACCAAACACAAATTAGTTACTGTAAAGATGACAAATGGGGAGCTGTATCAATAGCAGGTGAAATAATCCAGTGGCTATTTGTGTGCCACTTTACACTAAGGTTTGCAACATGCATTGAGAGGAAATAAAATCMTTTTTTAACCAATGCTGACGTCAACTAACAAAAGTGATCGAGTTGTTGGACATCTACATTTTCAGCTGAGAGGACRAACAATACCTCAGACATGATGAGGAACTTGCCAGCTTTTAACATGACTCAGTGTCAAAGAATAATTCCAGAAGAACACGAACAAAATGTTTTGAATAGTTAAAGAACAATATGGTGCCATCAAGACAAACACAGAGTTTCAGGTTATTCTTTCACTCAGCTCTACATACCTGCCATACCCCTTGTAACAACGAAACAAAAGGCTGCAACAGATGTGTGGATGTTTTTAAAAGACTGTCACCAACATCCGGAAATCTCATTCTTGGACACAGGTGAGGAAGCTAACCGTGACTCTTAGGGGKTTTTGTGGATTAAAATGGATTTCCAATAAAAAAAAATAAATTGCTCATTGCATCGTGTTCCCATTTTTCTGTGAGCATAGGTATGGTGGAGAATGAGAGCACACCTTTTATTATAAGTCAAGGACATCTAGAGAACAAGTTTTATCTGGATATTTAATTAGTAGATTAAATAAAAGGAATACTTGGTTATTGTTTGACAGCTGTGTGTTTTGTGTCCGGCAATATAGAGCTATGGTTTTAAGCCCAATGATTACATTTTTTTTAGGAATATGCAGCATTTAAAAAATCTATTCAAAAAAATAATTACAACAGAAAAAACCCTGTTAAAAATGCACGACCTTAAGCTTAAGTGGTGGACTGGTAAAAACCAGACCCTTGTACTTCACTTTGTACGAGGGTCGGGACTCTCGGCTATAGAGAAGCGATTCTTGCTGGAGGCGTGGCCTCTGCTGAAGTTTAAAATGATTGGATCGAGGGTCTGGACTCTCGGCTATAGAGAAGCGATTCTTGCTGGAGGCGTGGCCTCTGCTGAAGTTTAAAATGATTGGATCGGTTGGCCGCAATGTATGTCGCTGTGAAGGAGGCTAAGCTAAGACACTAACGGAAATTGCGTGCGCTGTAAACAACCCTACTGAGAGGAGAGAAGTACAGAGCCGGAGACAGCTGTAAATGAGAGCTGCTGCCTTGTCAGACAAATTTATTTCAATTTGGAAGCCTTATCAACACRGACTGGCTTCATTCACTTCCTCCACTGCCATTGCTAAACTAACTAGCAGAAACTGAGTAAAAAAATCGACGTTCTGTCCTCTGATTGGCCCCGACAAAAATTCTCCAGAAAAAAATCCTTCTCTATGGGAGAAATCCCAGACGGAGCAGTGAAGGGAAACTAGAAATGAGCGGAACTGCGTAGGAAGGCAAGGGCCAGGCTAATTAAGTGGCAGCTTTCTTATACTTTGTTCAGTGAGAGAAAATCAAAGGTTACTATAGCAATTGTGAGTCAGTGCATTACCTGGTGAGTGGGAGGATCAACCTTTCGCTTTTTGTTCTGGTTCTGCTTGTTGGTCCTGGGGTACACCGTCAGTGCTTCCTGCCACCTACAGATAAAAAGTATTGATAAAAGTTGAMATTCAGAAAATAAATTGATACATGACAGTCAAGAAGTAAGCTCCTCAAATGTATTTTCTAAGTAATTGCAACAAGCCTAATAATGTTTTTTTAGTACTTGTGCTGGCACTCTAACAGTGAGTATTCAAAYATAAATACTTGAATTTGATTTAAATGAAAATGTGTTTTCAGTGCATCCCTAATTCAACAAGATAGAACTCGACACCAAACGTCGCTGATGTCCCCTGTCACAGATGGACAGAGAGCATTTCTACGCCCCAATTAATTAAGAATGTCATTTAACTAAAAAGAAAGAAAAAAGAAGAATTCAGTCTACTAAACAAACCAACCCCCTCCCCCTTCAAAAAAGTGACACTTTAGTAGATTAGACCTTTTATAATTATATCAATTTACTGGACTTAATTAAACTCTGTGTTTCTAAAGCATAATTTTTTTATCTAACTACCACAATACTATCACATTTGTAAGATTCCACAGGCATACATGTTGACTTAGTAAACGTTATTAAAATGAGCTATAATTCCAATATTTTTTTCATCTGAGTAACTTTTTATTGGGGGCCAATAATGAAACAAGGCAAACTTTCTCACATAGTTTCCTTGAAACTTTGATTAGCCACACTCATTTATGATGATACAGATGTCCCTCTACTTCTCATTTTTCCAAACATTTGTGAATTAAATTTAGTACTTCATATATTAAATTTTTCATCAGAATAGTCAAGTTGTGACATTATTACACAACATAAATCAAGTAGAGAGTGTGAATAATTTTAAATAAATGAGTGCGAGGAAAGCTCTGTGTTCATAATTTAATGAGTCAAATGACATTTAAGAGGAACCTCTTAACTGGAAAAAAGGAAACTATATAACACAACACTTGCTAGTTAATGATAATCTTGAAAGGACAAGTATGGTTGTCTGAATGCCTAGAGCCAACACATGGACGCCAGATGACAGGAGCGTGGGAGGTGTTTGGTGACGGAGCAGGTAACATAATGAAGAGTGGGTGTTGAGAGTCACAGCTCTCTAAGAATAGCCATAACATGTAAGCTCCAGCCACGGAGAGAGATGGAAGCACTGAAACATTCTTCGTACAGCAGAGGCAAGACAAAGTTGAGTTGTGTTTTGTGCTCTATGTCTTGAAGTTTGAGGGTTTGTAAACACAGGAGCAGAGGCTGAATCAACAGAGAAAAGAAACCGCTCCAGAACGTGCACCGTCACTGCAGAGTGAATTCAAACTCTCTGAAAAGCACAGCCTGAAGCTGACAGCAGGGGGCAGAGCAGCTATGGCTGCAACAGTGGTTGGACACAACCATTTTTCTTCAGCTCTGTTAGGCTTTTACACTCATCTAATCAACTGTATTTACAGACAAACTGAGTTTTTTTTGCAAAAACATGCAGAAGGCTGTTCTAGCAGAAGACGGTGCCGAGGTTAAGGTGAGATAAGAGTTGATTATCTGTTGTAGTGAACTCTAAAGGGAGCAGCCAAAAGAAGTACTAACATTTAGCAGGTAGCTGTCTTACCCATTGATGATTTCTTTGCATTCAGCTCGAATGAAATGTTCTTTCTCAGGGGTGATGATGCACAGAGAGTTCTTCTGACCAGTCCTGGACTCACCATCGATGACATCCGAGCACTGGTTCATATTGATTGTCCCTTGGGGTAGAGTGCTGGTCTGGAGGATCACAAACAGACAGACGTGGCAGAAGTGTTAAGTTGAGAAGTGACAGGTCCTCAAGACCCTCCACATGGCGTGCCTTGACACAAAACCAAAGCCAAGCTTGATACAACATGTGATGATGCAACAGCCTGTGCACAGGCAAAACGTTCTTGCCGAGGCTTGCCTTAATATTTTGCAGCATTTAAAATGAAGAAYGCAGCTTATGCAAAAACGTGCAGCTTTGAAAAAATAGGCAGGGAAACTCTTATGCAACTACGATGACATGAGTATGTGAAATTGTATTTTAAGACTACAGTGATAACAGTGAAACCCTACATTCAAGAAAAACTGTGCRGCCACCTGATATGAGGTCACTAGAAAAGTAGAACAATGGGCTGATTATACTTGGTAGTGGACAGGAACAGATAACTTTGCTCYTCTGTGGAAACATATAAAGTCTTAGTTACCAAAGAGAAACCTGAATCATCATAATCCAGCCTTTATATAAAAAGGTATAGCACACAAGTGCACCAAGAATCAATTCTGTATGGTCACAACTAATGGGTAAAAGCTTGTTTGCAGAACTCCTCACATTTACAATCAAGATGGTATAAAGATCCTGTAACTGTACAGTATTTAACAGTTAGTGTCAGTCTCTGAAAAAATAATTATGGTTCCCTCTTCTTAAATATGTATTATTTTAATAACTTTCCTTTACAGGCACCAASTTAAATGTATCAAAGAGGACAAGTTCATGTTTGTCTTTTGAATTTTTTTTCTGATGCCTAGCTCTGAGGTTTAGACTCGGCTATGAACACTGTCATTGAAGCTGGCAGCTAAATAAACATAGCATGACTTCTAGAGTAACATTGCCTTGTGTTCAATGATTTAGGGTGTTAGATGGAGGTTTAAGTAAATACACAGTGGCTTTGAAAGCAAGTCCGGCTCATTTGCAATGAATAGACATCTAACAAGCAGTTAAAAGGAACAGAAATGTTGCATTTGATTGAAATGCACCAAGTGAGCCCACATTTATAAATCAGTTCTGACACCATTTGCAGGTTAGTTGTACTGAAACACATTTAAGTTACAGTTGAATCATAATTATGATCTGGAAATGCATTTTTTTTTACTACCACCTCAGACATTTAGGCTCAGTTTTCTTTAACCACATGTTTTATACCTTTGAGTCTCACAATCCAGAYAAAGACTTGATTCTGCTTTCATTTAGCTTCAGGTTAATTTTTGTTTTWTCTGTCTACAGTATGTTGTCGCAGAACTGATCTGGCTTTTCAAGRCATTGTGAAAAGTTCTTTTATCTTTTCCGCAAAAACAATTCTGTGATTTTTCACTATTGTCTTATGTGTAAATGTGTATATCCCTTTATATGCTGCCAAGCTGTATGGACTGTCTTTCTCTTCACAGTGTATTAAATCAATTCTTTATTCCTCCTAATGATCTTAATGTCTGATAGTTAAAAGGAAAAAATAAATAAATTTGCAAGGATACCATTCTTTACAAACAGAGGATTTATTAATGTTTGCGTAGTTCAGGATCAAAGTTTTCAAATGACACATTGCTACTGTAATATTTAACTTGACAGCTGCGATAAACAAGTAAAAAAAACAACAACAGCAGCTTTACAACTATGGTCATGTGAAAGACATAAGCTACTTATCTGGATACAAAGCARACCTAAAAGGCCACACCTAACGTCTACAATGAAACTAGCTTTCATTTTGGTGTTAATATATATACACATAAATAAAACCAAGCCCATAAGCAGAAAAAAAAGTGTCCCTGTCTAAGTAATTCCAAACTTTATTACAGTTGCAAAGGTCCATTTATGAAAGACATCACAGGAAAGAAAGAAAATAAAAAATCACTGCAAGTTTAGAAATGTTACTTTTATTTGGTCTGACCTCTAAATGACTTGTACAAGTCAGGATAATCTTATGTTGACTGAGGGATTTATATTTGTACAATGAGGTAAATGTGTACCATGTAGCAAAGTATGGGAATGGGTAACTTAACGGGTTGTCAGTCACTGTAATAATGCAGACAGAACAATAAAACACAAACACACACACACACACACACACAAACAAACACAAACACAAACACAAACACAAACACACACACACACACACACACAC
>NW_013952450.1:1544916-1561969 GCF_001266775.1 Austrofundulus limnaeus
ACACACACACACACACACACACACACACACACACACAAAACAGTGCTTTAGATAGATGAAGCACACCTTTCAATTGAAGCTAAATCAGTGTATGTTAAAATACAGAATCAGAAACAACAAAAACATTTGAATGTGACCAAATACATCTGACTGTACTTCATGTGCATATCCTGTCTTTAACAGAGCTGATGGGACAGTCTTTACTGTGGACATAGAACAGTCAATAATTTATGTTAATGACACGTTGTGCGGAGAWGAAAAGAACTGCTTATTTTACTGTAAATTTGTCAATTTGATTAACAACTCCTTATTCAGATCTTATTGCAAAAAAGCCCAAACTTGTCATGAAAATGTGGATAGCAGGTTAGTTGAAGAAGGTCAAGAGAAAAAAAAAACATTTTGGCAGACAACTTGGATGAAGTCTAAGTTCTCAGTGACCCAGTCGTTCTTTGTTTTGGTTTAACTTCATTTGCTCATGAGTTTAAAATGACCTATCATAAAGAGGCTTCTGGTATAAAGGACAAAGGTAAAGACAACATGCTGACAAACAGCTGGGCAAAAAACCAGGCCTGATTCAAACTGAGCAGAGAGACAGCTGGATCTGAGAGCGCTCATCATTCACAGACACAGAGAGGATAAAGATTTGAAGACAAAAGAGAAGTTGAGACTCCTGAGCTGGTAGACATTAATAACAGCAGCACAGCAGAGGGGAAAAAAAGGGGGTTTTGTAGAATGACTTTGAACTGTTCAGCCATCGGTCTGTGTAAACAAATCTAGAGTACACTGCACATGTTGACTTGTCCTTGAGCTGGAATCAGAAGAGGATAAACAGCAAAATATTTCAAAATCTTTGAACAGTTGTACAAGCCGCTTAAGCCCTAGTTTATAATCACTGCACTGGATTTTTTAAATTATTTTTCTTAGGAGAAAAAAGAGACTGATGCCTTTAAAAAAAATCAAATCAGTTCACATATGACAGGTTTTTAAACACTTACATGAAGGTTGTAACCAAGTGGGAGCGTAGATTCAAGARCTCTCACCACCAACTCCGGCACGGAGCTTGCTGCACACTGACACACTCATTTACATTGGGCCATCCTACGTTGGGCTTTAGCCCCCCAGACCCAGGCCTCAAAATCCACACCTGTCACCTAACCTAAACCTTGTCTGTTTTCCTTGGGCCACCTCTTTCCACAATGGGTCCTTTGTTGATCAACAACACTTCACAGAATGTGGAATTGTCAGCAACCACAGTCTACAGAGCCACTCCTCTCATTAACCCTGAACAAGGAAATCTATCCAARAAACAAGAGGCACAAACATAAATCTCTTTGTGATCAAAGCATGGAAATGATGAAGCCTGAATAAATTTAGCCTAGCCTCTGAAGAGGTTCAGACATTTGTATTTCATACCATGTCAACTGGAATCAGAGGAGACCCTAGAGGGAAATAAGAGGCTAACAAATCCAATTAAATAATTTTGATTTAGTATGTAATGACCTTGGCCCAGTCTACAATTATTCTGATGGACAAATCAGTTGACAAACAAGCACTCCATCAGCATTTATTAGACTGGAGTTTAAAACTGCATTAAATGCTGTGATGCAGCTGACACGAACATAAAATGAATACAAGTATGTGCATACATGCAAGGTCCTTTTGGTTTTGTGCACATTACCACAGAGATTATGTTGAAGCCTTAATACCACAGTTTGAGTCACGTCCAAAATCAAAGTTTTAAAATATCAAGTTTGGACCCACCTCTGCTCTCTTTAGAATAGGGCAGACATATGTCAGCCCAGATGTTAAACATCATTACAACAGTGTTCATTAGTTCAAAAAAGGTCTGTTTAAAAAGATACTAATGAGTGAGTTCCTCACATGCATGAATGTTGTTTTGCCCTTGGCTTCCCTCACTCACGGTCATTCCACGGGTTAGCAAAACATCCCGTTCTCCCTTATGACACAGTAGGAGAAATATGTGCTTGTTCTAGCAAACTGGTGACGGTCCTGCTCGAGTTTAGGTTGCAAAGTAAATTCTCTTTTTCTGCAATGAATATTATTGGTTTTGACAGACTCATTTTTAGAGAGACTTTAGTTAAACAGACTTAAGGACTTAAAAGCATGAGGGTTTACATTTTACTCTGCAACTAAATTATCAAATACAGCATTAATTTAGCTCACATAAAGTATGAATATATACAAATTCCTTCGTCAACAAAAGGTACTTCTTAACCCCTGTATGATTCAAGAAACTTTTTGGTTGTTGTTTAAGTAGGCGCCAGTTTGTCTACCAATCTAAGTGGTGACAAAAATTTAAACGCCATTACTTCACACTTTCAGTGACAATGTTTCGCTTTAAAAACAGTGCTAGTAAATCCWGCTGGAGTAAGTCCAAATAATTTACCCTGCATCCAAAACTGTTTTATTTTGARCATTTAAGACACCAAGGCCAAAAAAATTGATGATCTGGCACAAGTTCATTTTGAGTCATGAACATTGCCTAGACTCAGGTCTCTTCAGGGTCCATCTTCTGCTTACTGCCAATAACAATAATTATACAATAAATCTTYCCATAGCAACTCAGGATAACAAAGACAAACACATTTTGATCCAAACGAGCATGCCAACAAACAGCTGGAGAAACGTATTCAGGTGCCAAATGAATGGAGTCACCTTAACTTTGCTGTAGAAAACTATAAAACCAAAGTTTGTTGCTTCCTAAGSCCAAAGCAGACATATACGTAAAGATATACATAGCAATTGAGACAGGAAGTACAGCTGGCAGATTGGTCTCACCAAGATGATTACAATCTTTTCTATTCCAGAGCTCTTCCAGTCCTGTAATTTCCCCTCTATACCAAGACAAATTCAAGCCAACACACAATAACACAACTGCAGTGTCATCACAAGATCCTATGCCTACTGCAGATAAATGCATAGCTTTCTCTACATAAATCAGACAAAGGTATTTTGTGAAATTTTGAAGCCTGTGCTAAAGGGCCAAGTAATGTCCTCCAGGCATTCTCGGATGCACCTCACTCTGCTGGAATGCAATCAGAATATTCATTCTGGTACAAAGCAACAGTACAGCACTGAAGGCCAGCTGCAACCGTGTTCTAACAGAAATGAACTGGAATACAGACAAAATTGCTACACAGTTCAYACATAAATGTACCAGGTATTTCAGAGAGGGTTGTGGGAGGTGGCAGTGCTTCTTTTCTCTTGGAGTGTAGTGAGAGGATGTGGGTGGTTTAATGCCGTGCTGGGAGGCCAGCAGCCAGCACATGCAGAGGAGGCGGCTGAGGAGGGCAAGTTGGATGAKGAAGGCAATCTTCTCTGCTAACATAGCAGGATTTGTTTTAAATAGAAACCAGGATTGTGCTTTATTTTCCACTGTGCAGTAACACTGCAGGGTATGCTAATTAAATGCATTCACTTTCGTGTGTGGGGCCACAAAAATAAAACAATTCAGTAGAATCAAGCCTCATTAACTAATTGTTCTAATGCAATAGGTAATGAGAGCATAAAAATTAAGAGAGTGAAAATACTGTTTAAGTGTTTGGGTGGTAAAAAAAGTAGATGAGCTGGCTGCAGAAACAGGTGGTACAGTCGAGTTGTGTCATGCTTTTCTTGGCTGTTCAGACCCGCACTGTCTGAGGAAAGCTGTCAGTGTGCCTGCTTGCCCACAGAGGTAGCTTTCCCCCCTTTAATACACACCTTTTACATTTAGCAAGTTTGCCTGTCTCTTCCTTGCACAAAGATCAATGTATATTGAATTGTTTTAAAATTTATGTAAATCTCAACTTACCTCAAGTTGAGATTSAGTAGCTTGTTTATTAATTATTTTTGATATAACACTGTCCAAAAGTTTAAAATGCAATGGCAACGTCTTAGGGAACTAGAAATTTGCTCAGGACTTGGACAGAAGAAAAAGCATAAAAATAAATTGATGGTGTCTGTCAAAACTGGTMCTCTGAAACAGGAAAGACTGCCTGGGAAAAATAGACTGTGCAAGAAAATTCTGATTTTGCCAATAAGCTTTTAAGGTTCCAGCTGTAATTCTTTTTGCCAATCTGTCTTGAGGCTAGAAGACGTCATATATTGAATCATGTCAAAGGAAAAGCTGTAGCTCTCCAAGCCTACAAAGCACAACTTTACTTGAAAGATACTTCTAGCTAGCATTGGTTTGATTATTTATTGTTATCACTGTAGTGAGGCAACAGAAAAACTTAGCAGCAGAAAATGACAGAAGAAATCTAACCATTCCAGCTTTATCTAACAGTGTGGTCAGAAAAATTACAGACTCAGGCAAACTAAACATGGGTGATTCTGGCCTTGAACGCATTTGTGAATACCGCTCAGATTCCACAGAAACACATTCATACCTATCTATTTTGCTCACTCCAACTCCTCCTCTTCCAAGACCAAAGACAAATCCTAGAAGCTCTACACAGAAAACTGGTTTTATTTTTGCAACAGCAATATTTGCCACAGCTGATCTCAAAGTTTGTTAAAGGTGGGTGGCCTCATTCTGAAGAAGGATTGTTGATTTTGGAACTTAACAGCCAGACAAACACACCTTCCCCTGTAGTGTTCTTTAAGACTACTCCCCCTTCCAGATTCATAGCCGCACATTACCAAGGCAACAACAGTAAAAGAGGAAAGCTCCAGCCTTATATGGCACCGACTGCAAACATGATCAAATAAACAACATTTGTGCACAAGACAAAACACAGYATTAGCAAATCAGGGAGAAACTGAATAAGCTGAACACAATTTTTTACCTAAAAGAGGTGGGGGAGGTAATGCGACGTTCTCCTGGACAATTTTCTGAACTGGAAACGCAAGGCAGGCTGTTTACGAGAAGCGATAAAACAGACTTTACTTTCAAAGAAAGCCTAGGTTTTTCATAATTGTAGAACCACGCTACAAATGTCCTAAATCTCCATGTTATAGTATAAATGCATTCACCTGGTAACAGGAGAAAAATCAGTACCAGAGCTTCATGCTACCAAACCATTCAAACAATTCCTACTGCCAATAACAGCAGCAACCTAAYTTTCCAATAGGAATAAAATTACTTGATTTATGATACACACAAATATAATCTACAAAAAAATAATTAAATTGTGTGAATAAAAATGCTAAAYAACCTCAATATTACTACATTGATGAGCATTTGCTTTTTGATAATACAAAAATAGCTAAAAGAAATAAAACTTCCACTCATATATAAAAACATGATACATAAACGATGATCCAGCACTCTTAACACCTCCAGAGCAACTTCAGAGCATCCCCAATGTTGACCTTACTTACATGAATTACATGATTTTCAATCTGAATAATCATAATAAAAACAGTGTAGTTAACTGTAGCTTTGAAAACCAGATCTTTGAGTATCTTGTATTTTTAGGTTTCATCTAAACACAGTTTTGTGTCTGAATACATAAGCAGTAATGCTAAAGCAAACAAGTTGCCTGAATAAGAGAGGGTGATGGGTTGAACGTAGTGTCTAGTAGGGGATGAAAATGTCTGAACAACTTTTTTTAAGAGTGCCTGATCTGTCTTTGGCACTCGAGTCAACCCTTTCAAACTAAAAGCAAACCAGTTGAGCAATTTGAATTCATTGTTTGTTTGTTTTTTGTGTGTGTTTTACGGAAAATTATGACAATCAGAATTTGTCATGTGGATGCACAACAAGACAGCAAATGGATGATGAAGAATTTTAATTTGAGGAGAAGTCTACTGATTTACTAGCCTGGTAAAAACCAGACCCTTGCCCTTCACTTTGCTTCGTACGAGGGTCTGGACTCGCGGCCATAGAGAAGTGATTCTTGCTGGAGGCGTGGCCTCTGCTGAAGTATGTGTGTGTATGTCGCTGTGAAGCTAAGAAGCTAACCAGAAATCGTGTGCACTGTAAACAACCCTACTGAGAGGAGAGAAGTACAGAGCCGAACGAGACAACTGTAAATGAGAGGTGCTGCTTTGTCAGACAAATTTAATTTAATTTGTAAGCCTTATCAACACAGACTGGCTTCATTCACTTCCTCCACTGTCATTGCTGAACTAACTAGCAGAAACTGTGCAGAAAATCAACGTCGTTCAAAACTCCACCTTCTGTTTGCTGATTGGCCCAGGTAAAATAAACTACAAGCAGACACTGCACAGAAAATCAATGTTCTGTTCTCTGATTGGTTCGGCTAAAAATCTGCCAGCGAAATCCTTGTCAATGGGAGAAATCCCAGACGGAGCAGTGAAGGGAAACTAGAACTGAGCGGAACTGCGTAGGAAGGCAAGGGCCAGGCTACTGGTTTACCGTTGAGTCCACATTTCCATTGCTCACTCACCAACTCCTGGTGCAATTAAACCTTGTAAATCTTAGATACAGTAAGCCCTACAGTTGCAACTCTGATCATTTCTTGGCTCAGCTGGAGTCGACGAGGTCATGTGACGCCTCAAAACTAAAGACAAGAGTCTGACCTGCTGCAGCATCTCCAGCCGTCTTACACAGACATTTAAAAGAATGTGAATGGGTCATTTCTAAATAATGCTATCACAACTGATTTCTGCTGTTCTGTTTTTAGTAAGTAAAGAAAAATATAGAAGAGAAATACAGTAAGTCAAACACTCATTCACTTTTTTTACAAAGGAACACCARAGATGTTCAAAAGAATGTGCGGACAGTTGAGTTGTTACTTCTTCCATAGCTGCTCTTCACACTTGGATTTTCATCTGAGGATGTCCTCTTATACTGTCAATAACAATGGAGTCTTGAGCACCAAAAACATGATGCTTAAAGTAGAAAGTAGTGCTGTACCAAACGGTTATTTTCTAATCGATTAATATAACGATTTTTTTTGATTAATCGATTATTCTAACAACAAATCTATAAGTTATTCTGATGTGAGTGCGCTGGAAATTTAAAATGTTTTCAAATTAACAAGAACAGTTCTTTATTATAATATTTTCTTTAATAGTTTTTTTCATGGACACAAAATATGCACTCTAGAGTCAATTTTTTAACAAAAAAAGCTTAAAAGATTTAACATCAACATAAAATCTCAACCATAGCATATAAAATTCAAGTAAAAGAAATATAGTACAAGATGTTAACAATCTAACAAATGAACTAAATTATGCAAAATTCAAGTCACTCTGGAAAAACTATATTAAACTTTTATTTATTATTTTTTATTTAATATATTTCTCAATATATAAAAATTAACCAATATCAAGACAACATCCAACTCTTTGTACAGTATTGTGACGTCAGTTGCGTAACTTATTTCTTTAAGGTGAAAACTGTTGAAAACAACAAGACTGTTTTGTCTTATAATCCAGCTCCACGTGTTTCTATTGATGTCATTTCCCCACTAGAAAAATGTGTGATGGAGGTCCATGGAAGGCAAATATGTTTAAATCAAATAAACAAAAGAGGATGCAGTTAAAATAAATAAAAGGTATTCAAGCTACGTTTTGAACATCCAAAACACGTCCAACACTTGTTGGCTGCTTGTGCTCTTTAGGTCAGACGTGTGTCGGGAAGCTCCTCTGTTGTTTGAGACGCTGGAGGAACCGTCTGATGGGGGAACCGTCTGATGGGGGAACCGTCTGATGGGGGAACCGTCCGATGGGGGAACCGTCTGATGGGGGAACCGTCCGATGGGGGAACCGTCCGATGGGGGAACCGTCTGATGGGGGAACGCGGCTCGACCTAACACCGGTCTGTTTATTGGTGGATGAAATAAAGAAAGTGGCGGTACTTTATTTACTTTGAGCAAGTAAACGTCGTGCTCACAAGATAATTAATCCACCAGATAATTCAGAGGAGATCTGTTTGGTAAATTTTACTCCAGGAGCTGCTCAGTAGTGGCAGAGTGGTAAGGGGAGGTGTCCTGTCACTGGTGGGTTGCTAGTTCGATCCCCCATTCAATCAGTCTTAGTTGTCATGTCCTTGGGCAAGACACTTCACCTACCTTGCCTGCTTGTGGTGGTCAGAGGGCTCGGTGCGTGGCAGCCTTGCCTCGGTCAGTGTGGCTGCATTTTAGTTTACCACCATCAGTGGGTGAATGTGTTTATGACTGGGTTAATGTCTGTAAGAATGGGTGAATGACTGAAGTGTAAAATGTTTTGGAGTCCATAAGGATGTAATAAAGCATTATATAAATTCAGGCTATTTACAATTTCTTCCAAACAAATAGCTTCATAGCCAAAAATGAGACTCATCAAGATATAAAAATATATTGAAGTTTTTTTTTTTACTCTTGGACTGGATGACACGTTAAAACTTGCATCAATATTAGCCAGTCTAAGTTGGCTGGAAAAAGAAATTTGGGTGAGGTTGTGTGRAAGCTGGAGTAGGTTATAAAATGGAACAGAGCTCATCAAATCAAAAGCAATGAGTTCAAATAATTTGGTTGCAAAAAATGCAGATTTTACAAGCATCCCCAATGAAATTCAAATCCACAAGTTAAAACCTAATAAGTACCATTACAGTCGGACTGTACAAAGTGTCACAAATTTGTCATCAGAGAATTTGCAGTAGGATTAGGTTTTTAACTTTTATGTAAAATTGTTTAACTTATTTTCAAATGTTTTTAATTAGCAAAGACTTGATAGTAAGGGGTGTTTTTCAGTATTTAGAGCATCAGAATATGTTTTATGGGGCGATGTTTTAAAGTCATCAAGTAACTGTATAGCATGCAGTTTGTTGTTTCACTGCTAATACAGCAGCTGTGTCTAGTTGCACTTTTTTAAAATAAGAAACTGTCATGTTGAAATGAAAATGATCTATCAGTTGATTTTTTTGCTCWCAACCCAGAACAGAAAGACATCCACACTCATACTGAAGTATTTGTTCATTTATCCCAAGTCAYATCACCATCGCAATATTAAGTTCTGTTTTCGCACATAGCATGTTTTCCTACATTACATTTGTTTCTTCATTTCCATTGAACTTGCACAAGTTGTCACCAGATCTTGGATCTGGAACCAAGACTTTTCTAAAGATATCTTGGCTGCAGAGATTAGAACCTCAACAGGTGACTGGCTTGGTAGGTCAGCAGCCTGCAGTAAAAGGTTAAAGGTCATCTAATGTAACTGAATTCTGAAAGACTCGAAAAGACATTCACTTGCAGCTGTTGCCATTGCAGGCTGTGACAAAGCCACAGTTTGTTAGACACGTAAACACGGGCCAAGTTACAAACTTGGACTTCATCCAAAGATGTCTCACGGCTGTGATGTTACCACTAATAGTCGGCATCTGAGTTATAGCATGAAAGGATCTAGTTTAATCAATGAGAAATTTGCTTTCCCAAAGGATAGCTTATCTAATCTAAACATCAATTATACAGACACATTAGTAAGCCACAACAGTGTGTATGTCTGTGTCAATCATAAAATTATCAAACAAAAACACAGGAGTTTTATTCAGTGTCCCTAGTCTTCAGCCATTGCAGGCACCTTTCCCACTACCCCACTGTTTTATTGGTGCCTGACTCAGAGCAAGCTAACCCCTCACCCTGATACTTTAAATGAAACCTTTTGTCAGTGTCCTGCTCTAGTGTTTAGAACAAACTCAGCAAGCAGTCCGTCAGGCCCTGTTTAGCTTTATAGACAGGAGAGTTTGGGAGAAAGAAGTTACAAAATAGTGGTGGTTGCTCTCTCCAACACAACTGATTTATTGGCTGGGCAGAACTGGAATGGAAGATGGAGATACGAAAGAGTGGTAAAATAAGCAAGCAGTAAAAGGACAGAGAAGTGAATCGGGATTTATAATGAAAAAGAAAAAAAATAGGAACCTTGTATGCACTAGTTTGACCAAGGTTTTTCACTGATTAATGGACAAGTGGGAATCATTAAGAAGAACTGGAAATAAGGGAGGGTACACAGAGAATGAGCAAAGTAAAAAYGGACACCATGAAGAAAGTGGGCCTGCATTAAGATATTAGTGCAGCCTTTTATAAATTTCATATTAAATCAGTAACTATGTACATGTAAAGAGCAAGAAAAAATATATAGAAAATTTATTTTAATATGAATAGCAACAGCAATATTTCCTTAAAGAGGCTGATGAACTTTGGACAAGGAGTTTCAGTGCTAACAGGTGTTTAGTAAAGCAACGAGTCATTCCTTACAGCTTACAGTGCTTGAACCTTTAGATCTAATACACAAATAGTTAATTAGAAAATGAATGACTCTAATGAGATATTTTCTAAAGAGTCTTTAATTTAGTACAACTTGGTAACTTTTCATTTATTTATTTAGCTAATTAATACCAGACAAGGTTTCTTCTGATTCACTAAAAGTGGGAGACAGTAGTTTTTTGTGTTTAGACTAGTGATGGCACAGAACAATGTTTCACTGAGTGTAAGTTGAATTTAACCAATACAATTAAAGCCATTATTTTTAGACTCATTAAGCCCTTTGGCTGTGGAATCCAAACAAAACAAAGAAACTGAGGAAGATAGGAAGCTCAGTAAACATGAGATATATTTGTATACATTTTATCTCTGAAAGTTCACATCAAGAAAAAAAACATTTTAGATAACCGTAATACAAAATAGGTAAAGTAGGCCACATTTTCCTGACATTTTTACAGCTTTTCTTACACTAATAAAAGTAACAACCTGTATTTACCACCAACAAGAARAAAATAAACACTGAGCAATAGTGGTGTCATTGCATATGGTTCATGAGCAGACCAACCACTCAGGTTTGATGTTTAGAGATTAAACTTGGCCCAGAGCCACACAATTATTGTACGACTAAAGAAACAAACATATTCAAACAATGAACAACTGCTTACATCCGGGATGATATGGTCACTTAAACAAAAGGCATAAACCAAAGAAGACACAGGTTGACACTAAAAAGTAGGCTAAGACAAATCCTGGTATTCCTGATATTTTATCAAGTAAAAATACAACAAATCATCTTCCACAAGACCATCCACAAAATACTGATTTAGTCAAATTGTGTCCATGTCAGTTCTCAGCCTGGACTTTGATTGGTTATGAGTGTTAGGTAGGTATAGTGGCAAAAACATCAATACACTACACATCACCTACAAAATACTGTTGAATGCCTTGCTACAGGCATAAAATTTGAGTTTTTATGTCTTTGCCACATGTTTAACTGTGCATTTACAATGTGCGAGAAATATTTTTTAAAGTTCAAAACACTTGTTTATTGAGGCATGATTTACTAAGAGTTTCTCCTGTTCTATTAATCCAAAACAGAATTGCTAGATTAAGTGATTACTAAAACAATCAATAGCTGCAGCCCTACAACGTGTTGCTGGAGCACAGGTAATATCACTGGCAATATATTGCAGTTAAGATACTGACTACTCATTAGTGCTCCACAAAACCTCACTTCAAACAAACAGAATATCATTGTAATGCATTCATGGTGATCTCTCTCATGTAATGTAATTAAATTTTAAATAAAAATAAATAAACCGTTGATCACTGCTTTCAACCATGTCTCTTTCTCTGCAACACTTCCAACTTTGTAAAAGCTGTCAACATATTTTAGTATTAATACTGGTACTAGCAATGGTAATAAATAGCAGTTCATATGAATGAACAGCTTGTTAAACTGCAATGACTTTGGTGTAAGCCATGACTATTTACATTCCAGTAGGTCTGTTCCTACAGGAGCGATAGGAAAGGAAGGGCAGAGGATAAAGACTCAGACCATATCAGTTCAAAACCAAGACAAGACTTATAGCGCCCACACTCTGTACACAATCTTCAGTGACCCAATTTTGTCAGAAGTCTCTCATTATCTTAAAAAAATGACAAATAACTMTTTAAATTTTAGCTTTTAAACAATTTGCTTTTCAGTATTCAGCCTTTTTTCCTTACAACTAGTAGAGATAGATTAGCACCACTTGTGTGAAATGTTAGAAAGAAGCATAAAGAAGCATTAAATGGTTGGAGGGATGAGTTTGCCTCTGCCCAGAGTGCCTAAAGGCAACAACACTGGACCAAATACCTGCCCACTCTAAAATCATGCAAAGCTCTCCTYATCTCCAAACCGACACAAGACAAAAGCTCTGAAAAACTAGCTAGAAGCAGGTCTAAATTTTGGATTTTATAAGAAGAATACAAAAAATGTGGAGTGTTTATGAATGTTTGGTTGGGGTTGTAAATGCTTTTGCCTGAGAGATTCAAAAGAGGCAGCAGGATTGTGTGTCTCAAGCAAAAAGAATGCACAAACGTGTGGGATATCGAAGGAAGTTTGTCAAAATGCTCTTAGCTCTTGGACACTGCTATGGGGCAGAGGTCCACTATTTGAATTCCAGTAAACACAGGAAATTAATTGAGCCGAGATGAAATGAGAATGACTTCAGCAAATGAAATGTCATGAGAACATCATGTTCTTTTTGGAATAAGGTATGTGTCTGTGATACAGACCTTTAACTGCAGTCGATATAGTCCAAAGGCAAATGGAATGAAAATGTCCCTGAATGGGCCTTTTGTGTAGAGCAACTCAATAGGAAGCCTGGTTTTATTTGCAAGGTATACTCTGTTTGTTCAGTAGGAGATAAAATACATTTACTGACCAGAACAAGGACACTTCCTTTTCTTTTCTTTTTTTTTTTTTACACAAAAGCATTTAAATAAAGGAAGAAAACAGTGTACAAGCACTGTAATTAAGAATAATCAGGATTAATAAGACCACATCTGAGACTAAAACATAGTAAGAAATCAAACGTACATTACATGCAGGGGATCCTGTGTCAGTGAGAGCAGGTTAAACTAGGTCAGTGCTTGGTCAATGGGAGCTAAGTGTTGTGTTAGGTATTTAAGACGGCGTAGCGAGGCCGTTATTACAGTGTTTATGTTGATCTTTTTAAACACACATTTATGTCTGCAAAGTGGCAATTTGGAATACTTCTCACCCATGTTTCTGTTCTCACCAGGAGGTGATAATAAACTATGTGTGTGTTTGAAATTTACTTAAATGACTAACATCAAACAGTTGTGTGATTTGTCATTTTTTTATTCACCTTTAATTCCTGCTGACMTTATTTATGACTTTAAACAGTTAACTGAGCTCTGCAAACAAGACACCTCGGCTCGCCACACCTGTTGCCGTCAAGGACCCTCTGCCCAACACAAACACACACATTTAAAACAGTTTTGACTACATTGTGTCCGTCGAACCCTGCTCGGCACGTTTTGTTTTGATGCTGGGCCTGTTGTTTGTGTCTGCAGCGACAGTAGAAAGTCTTGCTCACTGAATGATTGAGTCTAGAGAAAACCTTAGCCCACACATTTGTGCTTTCCTTTCAGTGTTTTGTCCTGTATCGCTGCAGTCAGGACAGAGCCTGCTCGAGCTCTTCACAGTCTGCCCCATGTTACACATACCATGGTCGACTGTTGCCGAACAAAGAGACAAAGCATGCTGCCATGGCAACATGGGCCTGACATAACTGTGTTAGGCAGCTTTTGGAAAGTCTAACTCAGACTAGTGATTAAACCGATGGTGTGAGGAAAAAATCTCATTCCTACATTTCCTAAAGATTACATGACCCAGTTTTTATAGAGAAACTTCGAAACAAATTTCACAAAATGTTCCTGGTTATGCAAATTATAATCCACCAACCCACCACAGCCATTCAATGGGCCTCATGCAAGAACATGTTYGTATTCTTATCCTAAATTTCTCTTACTTTTGTTCTTATGAAGGGTTCGTACGAACATGCCACGTCAGATTCAACAAACTCTTCTATCTTCAGGAAAAGTGTGTAAATGAGCTGCGTAAACATGATGAATTCCACCTGTTCGTATCCAGCTGCTCGTGCACGTGGAGAGGAGATTAGCATAATTACCGCCCCAAAAACACCATATAAGGCTATGTTTCCTGCCTCAGATACCACCAGGCAGTGTCCATTCAAGAAAATGACAGCGAAAAGTAAAAAGAAGATTTTTACGAGTTCGGAGATTGAAGTCCTGCTCTCCGAGAAAGAAGAAAATCTGTCCTTTTTAGCAGCGTCACTCATGGAATTAAAGGAGCTGCTAAAGTCAAAGAATGGAATGAAATAACTACTGCTGTTAATGTCGTGTCTCCTGTGGGTCGTAGGGCCTATACAGTCACAGAAATAAAAATATAAGTCATATTCATCTCTCTCTAGCCCTGCTCCGGTTTTTCTTTGGTCAAATATTTTTTAAGTGTAAACACCTGTGTTACATAGGCTTCATTTATTCAGAGGAAGAGCAGTCGCGCACCACTACCCCCCTCCCGACCGTCGCAAGTGTCAGATGCGGTTCTGAAAAGACGCATTTTAAAATGTCTCCAAACTTCAATTAATGCATAATTTAAGTTGGTTTTTAGTTTGAGATCTTCATATTAATACTGTAGTGTATACAACAGCATAATAGCCAATTTAATTTAATCTAACAAATTTATGTCATTAAAATCTAATTCCAGTTCAAACAGAATAACCTACTGTCAACATAAGTTTGTAGTGTGATTTATTTTCAACTCAAAATATCTTCAAACTAATGAAATATAGTTATTAATGAGAAAAATCTGTCTAGATAACAGCAGACCGACTGCTCGTAAAATATACGAAAGGTGTGGACCACTCGTGAATTGTGTTTGTATGTGAAGAAAATCTTAGAATACAAAAACATTGGTGAATGCCACAAATTCTCCTAAATCACTCGTATGCACTACTTAAGAACAAATCTGTACGTATGAACGGTTCTTGCATGAGGCCCAATGTTTTTACTTTTTTGCCTTTGTCATTCCAGTCAGTGAGGGAAAGCTGTATGATTTCTATACATTTTTACCACATGTCTTGCTTCTTTGAACAGATGTTTAAAGACCTAGCTGCTCTGTGCACAAGGTGGTGCTAGTGGAGTGCCTTGTTGAGCAGTTTTACTGCACTTTGACAAGTCAGCGACCCTCTTGGGGCTTTCAAACCCGTTCTACTGCTCCCATGGTCATGCCACATCCTGCAGCTTGGAACCACAGCCCATCTGGGTTTGGTTACCCCAAACCAGAGGAGCCATAAAACTAGGCTGAGAGGAAAACCAAGGGGCACCTCCTTATCCACAWCCCTAACTAGTCCTCAAAGGTTGGTGTTCTGATGTGGTCTGGAGGAAGGTGGGACCAACACATAAAACAAATCTGACAGAATTTATATTGTAATGTGTTACTCATAGTCAGACAATCACATGTATTGTGACAATTTTAAACTTTCTGCAGTGAACACTTTGATTGCAAAATGTTTATTTAGCATTAAATAGCCCAATACAAAAAAATTAATATAAGTCAAGTTTGTGCTGGTGCCCATTCAAGGGAAATTATTCTAACATGACTAGGGTAACAAGGTAGCAAGGGTTTTTATTTAGTGCCACTTGATATTTTCAGCTACAAACTCTTACTACCTTATTTTCTTTTGATCCTCTATTCAGAAAGGAGATGAAAAGATGAAGAGTGACATCCAGAGAGAACGACGAATAAAAGCACATCTCCCCTTCTTTGCTGCCTTCTGTAAACACGTCATCCTTCTTTCTTCCCCATGTCATCATGCCTCTCAAACACAACATAAAGGATACAGGTTAAAGATTCTGAGGCCACTATGGTATTTCTTTCCTTATTTAGCATGAATAAAAGGCTGGTTAACAAAAACCTTCTCTCCTTTTGTAWATATACCAGTCAATCCTATGTTAATTATTCATTTGCATATTTAAAAAATGGTGCAAATATACAATGAGAAAAAAACAATGGATTTTTCATAATGGCTTCAATGCTAGGAGTTAAAAATCTACAGCGTGTTCAGATTCTGTTACTTACATTATGTAAAAATGTTTTTTGCCCAACATCCTGGACAATACCATACTAATACGAGCGGTGAAACAACAATCTCTGCTTTCACCCCATTTTAAAACCTGTCTCATTTTCAGAAGGAAACAAAACATGTTGTTGTGTAGCAATTTGAATCAACCAATATTCAAAAAGGCAACATGCTGCACACCATAAAACTGAAACATCAATTTAAAACCTGTGTCCTAAAAATGATGTGTGGTACCTGGTTTATGCATTACCATCACAATATTAAATCATTTAAACTTGATTTCTTGCAGCATTAAGGATCACTCAAAGATAGAAATCTTTTATGTATGCTGATTTTTCCTGTTCAGTGGACTCTTGCACAATATGTGTGTGCAGTTACTAAACAAACAAGCTGCTCAGCACATGACGTTTAGTATGAACACCATGTGGTGACTTTTCATTCTTTTTGACATCACCGTTACTTAATTTAACTTATTTACTAATACTCTGTTGTGTCTAAGTAAACTCTGGTGTTATCTGTGTGGCGATAATCTAGTTAGATTGCAGTGAGCCCATTTTCACTCTCATTCTGACAGAAAAGCTTTTAAGAAAAAAAGCTTGATTGGTAACTTCAAAATTTTTAAGTAATTTGTAGGAAGTTGTTTTACTATATGGGCAAAAACTGGTCTGAGACTTGTTCTAGCTGCATAAAATCTGGCTGTCTGAGAAGGAAGGAAACACATTATTTAATTATCTGTTAGTGATCAGGGTTTGGTGCAATCATCAGTTTGAGACATGACAGTGTTTGTTCTGTGATCCATTTTTCATGAGTTAATATGGTTGTGACTAGCGATGCAAAGTAACAAAGCCAAAACTCTGAAAGAGTTCATGCAAGTCAAGAATAAGAAATCATGACACAAACGAATATATTTTGTGTTTAGTGTGTAAAAAAACAACTTTAAATAAAAAAAATTACGTCATGACATCATGTCACAAATAATGGGCCTCATGCAAGAACCGTTCGTACGCACAGATTTGTTCTTAAATTGTGCGATGATTTAGGAGAGTGTTTTAGGAAAATTTGTGGCATTCACCAATGTTTTCGTATTCTAAGATTTTTTTCAGATACGAACAAAATTCACGAGTGGTCCAGACCTTCCATCCATCCATCCATTTTCTTCCGCCTATCCGGGGTCGGGTCGCGGGGGCAGCAGCTTCAGAAGGGAGGCCCAGACCTCCCTCTCCCCAGCCA
>NW_013952450.1:1561979-1569681 GCF_001266775.1 Austrofundulus limnaeus
GCTGGATACGAACAGGTGGAAATTACGCAGCTCATTTACACACTTTTCCTGAAGATAGAAGAGTTTGTTGAATCTGACGTGACATGTTCATACGAACCCTTTGTACGAACAAAAGTAAGAGAAATTTAGGATAAGAATACAAACATGTTCTTGCATGAGGCCCAATGTTGCATGTGTGTTTGCATTTAATAAATTTAATGGCATAGTGATTAGAAACAAAAATACTGCTGTCACTGTATGCTAAAATAATAATTTAGCCAGTTCCATAAAAGCTCAATAAATGATTTTCTTTTTCCTTGTTTGTTTGACTAAACCCTACCTCTGGTTGACTGTTGTGATGGGCTCTCTTCTGAACATCAGCCATAATAAGACTGTTTTAAAGAAATATTAGATGGAAAGAAACTTTGACTTACCATTTCGTCCAGAGCATAGCGAAGTAATCCGTGCTCATAGAGGATAAAAAATCTTCTTTGCCATTTCTAAGATAAGAAAAATGAGGAATAAAAGGCAGATTTTTACATATGTTTGTATTAATCATAGTAGCATCATTTATGAAGGATAAAACAAGATTAGAAAATGTTAACCCTTTAACAGGTTTATCCATTCCATTTAAAGTCAGATTGTTTTACATCTGAATATTTTTTAAATGAGATTTTTTTTGTAAACCAGACTTGTAGGTTCATGTTTATTAATGGTAAACACTGAACACACAAGACCAAACAAGCCTTTTAAAGATTACCATAAGATTATTGGCACAGTCTCTGAATCCACCAATTTAAAAGACTTTAAAGCAAGCTGAACAGCATTTTATCAACATGCATCAGCTGGTCCAGATCATCCAGTTTAAGATAGTTTCCCCCTTAACTGCACACGCAAACTTAGCCAACATTTACAAACTCGAATCAAATAACAGTTTGGGTATTTCTTCACCGGTACAATTACAAAAAAATGTTTCACAACTGATTACAACCATGACTAAAGGCTGCTTCAGACTGTGCAAGAAAGCAAGAAATTTATTCTCTGCCATGACTGTGAGGAAAAAATTTACTTTGAAGAAGTACAAAAATCTGTAAATCATATCTTTACAGACATTTAAAGCCACAAATTTTTGGAAAGATGAAACATTTCTGAAAACAATATATAATAAAGTTCAACTTTATGACTAAAAGAATCCAAACATGTTAAAACAAAACAGTGGTAGGAGGCAATCAGTCCTACAGTGGGATCGTCTGATCAGGACTCCCCAGGAGTTCTGCATTTGAGTTTCTCATGAAGTGTGAAACATCCTGGCAAACATGAACTTGAAAAATCTTGAATCTTGCAGCRCATCTAACAGGCATTACTCTGTGTAACTGCAAAAACCAAAACATTTCTTAAACAGTTGGGACATTATTTCCTGATTCAAACCGTATTTCAGCTAATTTTATCAGCCCATCTAGCTTCCACATTTTTTAATTTGACGTTGAAGCCCATGGGCTTTAATCAAAGGAAAATCAGATCTATTAAAAACAGATTAGAGCACTACGAAGCTGTATACTGTATATGATACTGAGGTGATGCTGTCATTATAGCTACATTTGCCAGAAATATGAGACACTATTGGGAGTCACAAGGAACTATAAAAAAGATAACAAAACTCAGAGTCACGATGTAAAACCACAGACCAGCAACCTGTTAAACTAATAAGGTCCTACAACATGAGTCACTCAAGCTATCAGGCTTTTTACTCTGTTATTAGTTTACTGGTTCGTCTGCATGACTTTCCCGCTTACGTACAAGCTACCAATTACAGCCCTGCAATGAAAAGCTGACTGTAAAAAAAAAAAAAAAAACAAGCACGTTTCAAGGATGATGTCTAAGTGGCAGCACCAGATTGCTGATAGTAGATCAAGAGGTGCTTTTCCCAAAAAACCCATATGGAAGCCATCAGTGTGGCTGTGAGAACCAGGTCCTTCCTTCTCCTCCCCCACAGTCTCCCTAGTCCTCTTTTRGGATGCACCAACACAGTATAATCTGAGAGCTGATAAAGACAGGCTCCCATTACATGATGATAGGGAGGGTACGTCTCACAAAATAACATCAATATTGGGATCATTACCGCCTCGTAAAAGCCTCCTTTGATTAAAAAAAAGGTCCAAAACCTCCCACATGGGGCAGCTGTGGGGTAGTGTTAGAGCAGCCGGCTTGGGACCCGAAAGTCACAGTTTCAACTCCCCACCATGCCCATATGTCRTGGTGTCCTTGAGCAAGACACCCAACCCCCAACTTCTCCCAGGGCACTTACATAGCTGCCCGCTGCTCCACTTGGGTGTTTCTCACGTGTGATGGGTTAAATGCAGAGCAYAAATTTCATCATTTTATGGGAACATGCATTGATGACCAATAAAGGTACTTTTACAAGCATCTGTTGATTGCATGACAAAAGTCACAAAGCCACAACAATCATTGTTGTTTATAAAATGAGCGACAAAAGATTAGAAAAATTAAAAAGCTTCCACCAGCTGCCATTTTTGCATTTTCCTTGCATCATCGTGTCCTGCTAAAATTCGTTTATTGGTACGATGGTAAAAACCAGCCAAGAGGCAAAGCTAAACTCTCCTAAAACAAATCAAGCGAGCATAAACACTTACCCGAGATCTGTGTAAGGGATTGTCAAAGTTTGTTCCCTCGGGAGCGAGAAGCAACCATCCTGCATATGTAGGTTTTGCCTAGTGAGGGAAGAAAATAAAAGASAATGAATATGTTAATAAATATGTTGTTTAATTCTGCACATCTCAATTTGTTGCTTTTATAACTGCAGGCGGTCACCACAGCTAGGTTTTACTACTAGCCGCAATGATCGGCTGCTCCTGCCATCTGAGGTTACAGATTATGACCCCATTTTCAGACAGCTTTACTCCAACCCAAAAACTTGTTTCAGTTTCACTCCCAAGATGAGCATTAGTTACTGGATGCCTCGACTTGAACGCAGACTACAATCTCCTGTTGGCTTTATTCCAGAGCACCACGCTGCCCTGGATGGAAAACAAAAGAAAAGAAAAGCCTAACACATGATTTTTTTTTCTGTCTGATCCTGTCAGTGGGTGGACCGGTGAGTGGGAAGAGGAAGTTAAGCGAGAGAAATTGTGGACAAGAACTAGGAAAAGTAGCACAAATCTTTGGAGCTTTTGTGGCCACAGATTGGCAAGTCAAACYGAGGAAAGAAAAAGCCTGGCAGATTGGGCTTTCCTACGTGGTTCTGGTACGAACTTGAACTTGAGTCACAGCCGTAGTAGTCAGCACTTGTTTGCYGAGCAGGAAAGAAAAACCCAGTGTGTGCATGACTACGTACGGGACAACAATTAACATTGTCTATTCCCAAAGAGCTTACCAAATTAACTCTCTTACATAAACCACTTGCTTTTCCACAGTCTATGGAGTAGTAGTTAACCAATCAATTGCAGAGCTTTGACATTTATAGCCGCCTGGCACCTCTGTCTCTTTTTAACATGGGTTTTGGATACAGCCATAAGTTTATCCTATGAGAGGATGAGGACAATCCACATAAAACCCTATTTCACGTTGACTGTGTGTATATTTCTCAGCTGAGTGACAAAGTAAGCAATGGAAAGTCCAAACCTTGAGAGTTGAGTAATCTCAGAGAAGCATCCTAAGATGATTTACTAAACTTCTGAGATTAAAAAAAATGGGAGCAAATAAACAAAAAGGTGGGATTATACAGAAAACATGAGCGTATGGAATGGAAGAATATCTCAAGACACAAGACCTGACAGAAGCCCAAAAGGCAATTCATCCCGAGTTACAGAAATGAAATCAATGTAGGTCATTTTTTACCCTTCAGTGGCTAAATGGATTCATTGGAGTATATTCATGCTGTGTTCCTTTTTTCAATGGCTCCAACCTCTTAATCCCTTTGATCATAAGAGACTATGTTAATGCACAGACACAAATAGGAGGGGAAATGGAGTGAGAGTTTTTGCAAAAATAATAATCTAACGCTGAGAAAATGTGCCGCTTTTGTGTTGTAGGCCCTCAATAACATATTTTTATTTGAATTTAATTAAAAACAATTAAAAGCATTACTACAACAAATAACCATCGTCAGAAGTTGAAGACTTGAAACCACTCAAAGAATAAAAGCCTGCATGTCAGACAAAAATTAATAAAAGGGCAATTTCCATCCCAACAGGAGAGGCGCTGGTCACCGTGRAGAACAGCGAGTACAATGTGAGCCGAGCTGACACCTGGGGACTGACAAAAGATCCTTGTTAGGTCAAACATTTATGATTTCCACAAACAGCCAACCTACAAGGAGTAGGAGTTTTACTCTTGGCGCTAACTCTGCTGCAGTCTTCGTTATATCCAATGAATTTGTGATCGTCTTACTTGACAACTCAATCGTTCCCTAAAGAAAAAAAATATGATTTTTTTTTCCTGGCTAGTGGGTTGGAAAAATGGGAATCTGTTTTGCTCATACAGTGGAGCTGCAATGATCAGTCGACATAATCAACGACGTCGATTATAAAAATTAGTCAACGTGGCATTTTAACATTGACACATCATATTATTTACCCACGTGAATGTTCATTTTAACTGCAATGCAATGCATGACCTAATGGGGGCAGAATAGCCTCTATTGTCTATGATTACATTATTTACTTCTGAAGAAGAGGTGGATGCCAATTTGTAAATCAAAGAAGTGGGCAAATCAAAAAGCGATAATAATAGCAGAACAGACAGACAATCGTGTTAAACAGATTTTACGGATAATCAACTAAAGAAATGTAAAATGTATTGGGTTATTCCATGGCAGGACAGCGGCAGTAAAAAACATGGTTACATCATGGGATGCTAAAACGCTGGAGATGGGCAAGTTTCAGAAAGTTACTGTAGCTTGTTCGTCAGGTTGATGTCTTATAAAACTTATTTGTAGTCAGTGATCACTTCATGTTGTGGCCAACTGTCTATAGCACTGGTTACCAAACCCACAACAAACCAGCAGCAGAGGCTTGTGCCCCCAGCTGTTGTCGGTTGATGAACAATGTTTCCTCGTCAAATAAACAAGAGCATATTAAAAGTATTTATTATGCTATTTTTGTCCATTTTAAGTACACTAATGTTATTATTTTGTAACAACAAAGGCAAAAAAAATGTTGTAAGTTGTCATTTTTTTAGTGTAATTAATTCAGAAAATATTTTCAGGACCCCACTTTGATATTCCAGGACCCCACTGTGGGTCCCGACCCCAACTTTGGGGGACCACTGGTCTATAAGTTTTGTTAGTTTACCATCAGAAAACAGAGTTTGTTGGAAGCRGAGCCATCAGTTAGGCTAACTTTAGCTAAAGCAAAATTAATAAATCAATTTTGAGTTAYGTGTATATTAGCCGTTTCTTTAAAAGACTACTTGTAGTTTAATGTGCATGTTGTAAGTTCATTTTTATCTTGTTTACATGTAATGCTAAAATACATCCGAGTAAGCTACAATGTTTGAGGTTCAAATTCATGTTCCATGGGTTATTATTTTTAATCGACTGTGGGAACTTGTTACGTGAAGGTAGACACACTTGATGACAGGGTGACGTTCACAGGTATGACGARCAGGTGAGATGAGATGTGCACCCACAGGAAGCAAGATGGATGTTGTGACAAATATTATTGACTAATCAACAAATTGAAAACATAGTCATTAGTTACAGCCATATCATATAGTAATTAGGAAAACAACACAGAATTACATTTGTCAGTCTAGTTGTTTACTTCCTGTTTGAGACAGCTAATGGCATCATGTTGAACCTTTGCTCYAAGAATAGCTGCTTGATTTCCCTGAAGATGCAAAAGACCTCATCAACAAACTACTACACTGTGTAGAAGTACTGTATTTGTTAGGGTACGCATGAGTTTGCTAAACAATTAACCAAATGTAGTAACTAAGAGGTCAGCAGAGTTCAACATGTCCTGATGCACCACTGTTTCTGCTGGACTTTCTGCTCCAATAACAATAAAATGATATCCAGCTTTTCCATATGACRTCACTGTTTATCTGGGCTAAACAAACAAAAAACAAAGGAAAAAAAACATATATAATATACCTTATAATTCAACAACAGCAGTAAATATAACATGTTGAAGAYGAGTGGAAGTTCAGATCTGTCTAAATTAATGTCCCTTGGGGCTCTTCAGTAATTATGTCCAATTAACTTCAGCTCTAACTGTCTAATGACAAAACATTTTTTCAACACAGTAACACTTGCTGTGAATACAGTGCAGGTGACAAATGAGCACGAGGTTTACCTGGTTTAAGTCTTCATCGTTCATCAGATGGGATTCTCTGGGTTTGAAGCAGTTTTGACATTTGCTTTTGTTGAAAATGTTGGCTTGAAATTTCCGACAAGCGTTGTCTTTGAGTGACATGATGATGGTTTCTCTGGGAGAGGCGAGACTTGGCGTGGAGGGAGGAAAATAAAGTCCAATATTTAAAAAAAGTTCAGTCTTCTTCAGGAGCAGATATATCTGCAGGTGTATTCGTAGTTAAATGTCCACCGCAGGAAGAAAAAAAAAAGTCCATTAACAAGCTGCGTCGTTCACCTGTTACCTGTCGTTTAGGTGTTATCAATGATCGTCATCCTGCGCGCGGGGCTCGTCTCGTGCCAACTTTTTCCTCCCTACAAGCTATCGAAATTGACAAAACAAGTCCAAGAAACAAACATATGAGTGCGATTATTTTTCCTTATCTCAAAAACCTCCTGCAGCGAGTTGTAGGCGCTTCACAGGTAACGTTCCGGGCCTGCAGCAAGGGTCCCGTCAGCCTCCATCGGGCGGAACGGTTCAGTACCGAGGGGAGGGGGAGTCCACTTTGGCCCCTCTCTCTCTCCGTCCTCCTATCTAACGAGTGAAGCTACAGTCATTGCCGCTGAAACTACTCAACCCTACTAACGTATTTAAGGCCAAAGATCGTCGTATAACTTTAGAAACGCCATCGACGTGGCTGTCACGCCACCGGGTCCAGCGCTTCGGGGGTCCTGGTCGTCGTCACACGGTGCTCGTCGGCTCTGCTACGCAGTCTGCGGTCGATGTTTTCGTAAAAATCTCCGTTTGGGTCGGACTTCCAGTCCAGAGAAGGGACGGGGGCGGTGCTTACACTGAGTGACAGCTATCCCAACGAATCACCTTTATCAACGCGAACGGTTTGTCCAATAGGAAGAACCTGAAAGATCCCCCATGTTTTCACTTAATAGGTGGGCTTTAAAGAGCCCATGAAAGTAAATACCAACTTTCCACTTTATTGTGTCATCAAAACTGATTGATTACTCTTTTTAAAAGCGGTGAGTGAGATTTATATTAAAAGTACCAAGCTTTTCCCTTACGTTTTGGGGTTTTTTTTTTAGATGGTCATCAAAATTATTAAGAAAAGGGAGATTTTGGGATTTTTATGAGATTTTGTTGATCTYGTTTTACCTATAATTTTTTGTGTTTCTGAAGCTCTGTAACAACCATTCTCTAGACTCAGCAACTTATAAAGCTAATGTGTTTTATCTATAGTTATGAASAGACACAATGATTTAATGAGTTTCTAATATCTATTTGATTTCATTTACCAGTTATTACACAAATAAGGATTAGCTGGAGGAGTTATTTCACAGTAAAGAAAACATAAGAATTAAATATAAATAGAATAGAATAAAAATATTCTATTCTATTCT
>NW_013952450.1:1569691-1581270 GCF_001266775.1 Austrofundulus limnaeus
ATTCTATTCTATTCTATTCTATTCTATTCTATTCTATTCTATTCTATTCTATTCTATTCTATTCTCAGTCAGCAGCAGCTGCATTGCTGACATGTGCAGTTTCAGGTTCCAGGGCGCCCACTTTTGGTCCAAATTCAAAGAGCTGGGTCTAATATTTCACACTCATTAGATCCAAAGTAAATGAAAAAATATATATCTGATATTGAAGATCCTAATTAGTGTTATTTGGTGTTTTTAGAAACAATAACATCTCAGTTAGCTTGTTTTCCTCTTCTGTGTAGTTTTACTTAAAATGGGATGTATGTTTGCAAAAATATGTGYTTCACTGACTATGTAAATGAAACGCATTTGCTCAGCTTAGAAACAGTTTTATTTAGTGCAATGGAAGTGGTGGTGAAGCAGAAAGGTAACATACCTCTGTGTAAAACACAAAACAAATAATTTCTTCAGGGATATGATTAAACACATAAATAATACACAAGTCTTGAAAATGTTCTTACATTTGTGATTTATCATGTTAAAGTTTCTTGAGAAAATAACAACAAAAAGTACCATCCATTCATTCCTGTCAATACTGTCAGAACTTTTACTCCAAACTGAGGGGATTCAAACAGCTATTTATGACAGGTAAGATGTTTATTAATCATGCCTTTCTGCAAGTTTAAAAGACCTGAACTATTGTTTTAATATGACTTTGAAAGAATTAYAATTAGGATGTTAGAAACACTAGTGAATAAAATATAAGCTAGAAACATAATACAACGCTTCAATAAATGAATTGCATGACGTGTCTTTTTTTTTTGCTGAGAATTGTTCAATATGAACATAATCTATGAAAAAAAAACTGCACTGAGTTCTCATGTTCATAAAGTTCTTCATTAAGCTTCACCAAAATGTATTACTTATCCTACAGGACATCTGTTCTTTTCTCAGACTAATGATTTGTCTCTTTTTTGTGACAAATGCAATGAACTTGAAGCCTGAAAGGGTAGAACTGCATTTTTACTAAGGAATCAACCACACATCTGGCTGCCTTCAGAAGAGATCTGCTTTTTTCTTCATGTCGTTACGTTTCCAAAGTGGAAGTTTGTCAAATTCTTGGATATCCATCCCAAAGATTTCRAAGAAAGAATCCGGGGATAAGTGACGCTGCAAGAAGAAAGGAAAACAAACATTTTGTCACATATTCAACAGGTTTAGTCTACATGTCTCATAAATCTTTACTCACATTTGCACCTATGTCGGTAGACGTGAGACTAATTGTTAYATACAAAAGTAAAAAACTTTATCATAAAAAAGGAAATAATGTTTTTGCCATACCTCGAGTCGTGCTCTGTCAACATCTTTGGGAAGCTTCACTCGTCCTCTGTTTGTAACTTGGAGCATTTCATAAGGATACACCTTCATGGAACAGAAATGGATTGGCAACAATTTAACATTTTTGCAAAGTCATGTGATAAAGACACTAAAGCAGGTCACAAAAACCCAATAAATTACCAATCAGACATTTATTATCTAAAGATAAAAACCATTGTCCACATGAGAAATAACGTTTTTACACAATCTCTCTTTATCAGCAGCTTCACAGTTTGAGAATTAYGAAATGTGAAAAATAAAATACTGCAGAGCTTTGGTAAAAGTTCTCTAGTCTTATCAAAAACTCGCATCATGCCAAGCAGGATGATTCATCGGGGCTCATGAACTGTTTGTGTCATTGCTCTCTGCTGCTGAAATTATGTTTACCCAGAAAAGCCGTACAACATAAAAGACATYAATGATACTTGCTTTTATCTCCACCAAATTAGGCATAGAAACTCCTCTGTCCATTCGTGTTAATGGAAGCTGATCGTCRTGGGTGAGCTACACAATGAAGCAAACGTGCAAAAAGGCAAAACATTATCAGGACTAATCACTGCAAAGGCAAGCGGGGAGATTAGAATAATTAAAGTTTGCTGAGAACATGCGAGAGTGAAATAATGTTTTGTGTCTTGCTGATATTATGGTGATTTTTTTCTGCAGCGTCTGACTCAGGAAATAACTTAGTAATGTTTTGTGAAAAGCTTTTAAAGGCTGTCATTAATATTCTGTAATTTGTGCATTTAATACATTTGATGTAATAAAGTAAAAGCGGGATATGAGAGAAAACAGGCAGATGCACACAATGGGATGATAAAGTATCTGATGAAAGAAGCAGGAGTCCCATTACCTTGAAGCCTGATGAGCAGAAAGRAAGAAATCAAATCATATCATTAGCTTCAAACTTATGCACCATCTTTAAATAGTTAGAAATTCCAACATTAAAGCAAAAGAAAAGATGAAATAAGTCTGCAGACTTACTGAATCTTTCACTGWTGGTGGTGCAGAAATCAGCTGACTGAGGCTTAAAAAACAGAAAATGAAAAAAAGGTGTTTTATTAGTTTAATTCAGATGTTCGAGGTAAAAAGAAATACCACTAACATCATTTCTCAAATAAATGCCACTAAAACAGTAAAGTTCGAACAGGTAAGTGTTGATCTTACCAAATGTAAGAAGKTGTGACCATATTCTGGCAAAATTTGGGATGTAGATGAATTTGAATCTGTGACAAAGTGACAGACAGCAGATCAGCTCGTTATGAGATGACTTACAAACATTCATTCATTTCCTTTCTTCATACAAGTTAGTCTCATTGAAACACAATTATTTAATTTGCAGGAAACACCTGTTATAAAGAAAAAAACAGTCAAATCAATACAACCAGTAAAACACATTTATACAAAATAAACACATCAACAAAGCACCTCAAAATAAATTCAAACAAAAGTTACTGAAATCAAAAAGTCATGTAACTAGACAAGTCTGATGCAACCGGGCAGAGAAKAGATTTTTAAATAAATGTGTATTAACATAAAAGTCTACATATGATAGACATTTAACCAGAGAGTCTAAAGAGCAATGAAACARTCTGATTACACAAAATAGATTAGATTGAGGAAAATACATCACCAACAGTTTGTGTGCTGAGCATTTCAATTAATCATTTCCTTTGAGTTCAAGTTTTTATCAAACATGAGTTTTACATTCAAACTGATTCAAACGATCGCCTGAACTTCAACTGCTTTACTTGTCATTATCAAAAGAAAGAACAAGAACCWCTATTAGACACAAAACTATACAATAGAAACTATATTCTACAAATGTAGAATAAAAAAACAGAATAGAAAGTTTAACAGAAAGCATACCTTGCTTTTTATAAATTGGAGGCCTCTTGTACAAATCAAAGCCTTCATCTGCTGAAAGGATAAAAGCAGAGTTAGCAGAAAATTTGTCGCACAAGAACAATTAAATAGAGGTGAAGAACTCCCAAATTGTTTACATCAATGACAGAACTTTCTCTGTGTTTAAATTTGAATTCAAATACAAACCAAAATGTTCATGCTGGAATAGGAATCGCTGCAATTACCTTTTATTAAAGCAATAGTTATTTTTTTTACTCCGTGGAAAAGTTTGGACCAGATTAATGAGCTAATGGCTGGTCTAAACTTTTAAATAAATCATAGCACTTAGCACTATTTTATGAACATTAAACTCTACTTCTTCAAACTGAGGCTGATCAAAAAGTCATCTAAAACATAAGATATTACTTGTAGGGATGCATAGATATGAAAATTTCAGCCGATTTCAATATCTGATATAATTATTGCTATTATGGTCGATAACCAATATGTAACGATATTACACAAACACACATATTATGTATATACAGTACATATACACATAAACACATTTGGGTCTTTTTTTTTTTGATATCAAAAATAAACAACCAGACCTCTGACATGACTTCCTACTTCTGTTATTCCTGGCTGCGCAGCATCAGTATCGCTATCATGATCAAACAGATGCTGTTCAACCAACCATCTCCCCTCCCAAAACAGAAACACAAAGCTAAAAAAGTGGGAAATCAATATCAGACATTAATATTGGCCCAGTTTGACATATCGGGCCGATAATATTCTAAAAAAATGACCAATACTGGCTGATACAGATGTTGATGCCGATACATCATGCATCCCTAATTATTTGTTTATAACATTCCAGAGAACACCACTTTAAAGAGGTTGAACTGGTGCTTTAAGGGCACTTTACTGGAATAAAAACAGCCTTAGATGCCTTAGAGTTTGTAGGCTGACTTTGAATAAATAAAATATCATAAAATATCATCTCAGTTCACCTGTATGCATGAACCCAAACGGATTATTCCAGGGATTAGTGATCGATGCACACTCCACTCAATATACAAACAATTGCTGTTAATAAATAGTGAAATGTGTGAGAGGAAACTGGAAAAAGTGATAATTAATCATTTACTGAATCAAATATAGATTAAAAAAAACAGCAAGCAAGCATTTATAACCAACAGCCTTCTGAGCTCTGACCACTAGATGGCTCAGTTTGATCTAAAGACAAGATCTACATCTCCTTTTTCTTGCTGAGGTGATCATTGAGCTGGTTAGTTGTTTGGGTGCTGCAGACTTAACACTGTTAAACACAGACTAAGGAGGGGGTGGGGTTGCAGAGGTATCTTACCTTTGGTTTTAGAGAGAAAGTGGTGACAAAAAGGAGGCATGGTGAGGGTRTCAATTTTGTTTTCAGGAAGCAAAGTGGGTGACAGAACCAACCCTTTTTATTTTACAAAGGTGAAGGAGAAGGTTTTCAAATAAGTAACAGGAGGAAATGTGGTAGAGGATATCATTAGGGGTGTTTCTGTGCTCTGTTTACCTGGTCGGTGGAAGTGTTGTGGTGATCTGGAGAGAGTGGGAGTGTAGCTGTGACGATAACTCATGGTTTGACCTCCAAAAGATCCATGACTCACAGATTTTGGAATCTGTGTTCTGATGTCAAAACTTGCCTTGGAAGAGGAAGAGCAAAAACAAATAAACAGAAAAAAAAAAAAAACAGAATGAAAAACCACAGCCAGCTGATTTAAACTGGGACTGAATGAGCAGGTTTTATTTACCTCGGGGGGTTCCGATGCATTTTTTGCCAACTAAATCAGAGAGACACAGGAAAAACCAACACAAAAATTAAAACTGACCAAGCATACATAACATCAACACACAACATTGTTTGACAAAAAGTCCGTTCTGTATCAAAATTTTGAATTAAGCAATAAATTTTCTGCAAGTCAGCCCTGATTTTGTTAGTTTTGACACTTCTAATTACCGTTTTTATTCATGTATAATACGATGTCATGTATAATACGACCCTCCCTTTTTTAACTTAAAAGGCATAAAATTTTTAATCCTCAAGCTACCTCCAATTTTATACAGACTTCAAGATTTTTCAGCCTTTGCAGTCTTTATACATATCAGTAAAATGATCATTGCACTGTTCATTTTATTTTAACATCATATGTACTAACAAATATATTTCAGCTGTAGCAGCATCATATGAATTCTGGCATTTTACACATAGTCCACCAGGAGGCGCCAACACAAAAGTCAGAGAGTTTACATGAGATTTGGGCCATCTTCTGGGGGAAAAGCAGATTACTTCCTACTCGCGTGCACCTCCTCTGGTGGGGAAACTTTTGTCAGGGATACAAACTTTTTCAGAACACCGGTAGACGGCAGCCATTACAGACAAACATGTGTTTGTTGTTGTTCGAGGAGCGGTTCGGTCACACGCTGTCATTAGTTCGTTATCATTACTAAGGTGCAGGACTACTTTCCCCCCCCTTTTGTCACATCATGTCGCCTGCCTGGACCTGTTATTATCTCGCTCTGAAGCACGAAGGTGTGTCACATGTAAGCTCGCTTCAGCTGCTTTTTACGATGCAGTCTCATTTCCGGACTCAGGCATTTTGTGAATGAAGCCGGTTAAAATACATAAGTAAAAATATTTATCCGAGTATAGTACTACTTCCCAACTTTATGGATGATTTTATGGATTAAATTTACGTATTATACTTGAATAAATACGGTACGTCTTATTACGTCACTGTCCATAATGCAAATTAAGAGAACATATCATGCTTTTAAATCTTTCCCTTTCACATTTAAATCATTCGGTTGGGGTTTATATAAAGTGGAACTGCAGTGCTTTGGTCTGAATTCCTCCTTACTGTAGCTCCACAAGTCCATTTTTCACTTCTTTTCTGAGGTGTGTCTCAAATCAAGTCGATTTGGTGCTGTCTGTTTAAATGCAAAAAAAGGCACTTCACGCAAAACCCCTCACAACCCTGTTCGGCCATCAGTTTGATAGCAGACATGGGATTATGTAGCGGCAGCGCAAAAACTTTTTTGTTTACAAATGGATTAAAAGATGTCAACAACAGAAGACTCGTCCATCCAACCTCACACGTTGGAGCCAGAGTCTGACCCGGACAGGAGAATGAAGACGACAAACCTGCAAAACCTCTATGTACGTGACCTTGTTTAGCAGCTCCACAGCAAATATTATATCGTTGTTCAAAAAACTTGACAAGGAATTAATAAAAGTGACTGGATTGAAAAATATGACTCAAACAGAGATATAAAGATGACTACACAACTTTTCTGCACTCCTACATACACAACAAAATGTGTTTGAGGGACAAAAAGTGGATTTGCAATATGTCCCCTTTGAAGAGGTTTTTTTGTGTGTGTCCTCCTGTAGTAGGTTGCAAAAGTATTCACCCCCGCATTAACATTCTGGATTTTGGTTGTGGAATTTTTATCATGACTTAAGTGGTTTTTTGACTAAATAAACCTATGAGTAATGAAGGGGAAAAAAGTGGGGCCTGCTTTCTCACACAAGTCAAAACTTTCTAGAACCACCTTTCAAGATGACCTTCACAAGCTTGGTTTGTCCATTTGTCATGACMAAACTGCTCCAGCTCCTTCGTAATGGATGGGTTCTTGTTTACAATTATCTACGTATAAATCAAACCAAAGATCCTTATTTCGATTGAACTCTGGGACATTTCACTGTTTGTCCACTGTAGTGTTGCTTCAGCATGTTTAGGGTCAGGTGAACCTCCAGCCTAGTCTCAAATCTCTGGATGCTTGAGTGGGTCTGAGTACTTCCTACAGCTCTGATCAGTTTTCAAGTCTCTGCTTATGAAAAACATCTTTGCAACATGATGCTGCCGCCACCATGCTTCACTGCAGGGATGACGTTCGCAATATGATGAGAGATGGAAGAGGGTGGAAGACCCTCTCTCATAGCAAGTTTGCTAAATCATTTTTCCATCATCTAATAATAGATTTATGAATGTTCTTTCAGATTTTTGGGGTTTGGGGTACTTTTTTTATAGCCCAACTTTGACCTGAACTACTGTACACCACAACRTTGTTTCTGACCTGTGTGGCATGTTCCTTGGGCTTCATGCTGTCTCCTCTTGGAGGTGTTAATCTGGTGTTCATGGGTAGATAGGTAGGTAGATCTAATCTAACAAATGATGTGGTTCCTGAAGCTGAAGGTACTTTGAAATGTATTTGAGCTGCTACCAACGAAGGGGTGAACACTTTTGCAACCCGCTTTACAAGAGGCTTTTGGCTCAAGCGTTTTCAGCTAGAAGACAAAAAACAGGTTTTAATAGTTTGACTCAATCAAACCAAGAGGAAACACTGAAAGAAGAAAGCAGTCTGTCACAGTTACCTCTGTGGGGCTCAGCCTGTTCTCTCTGTTGMCTTTTCCATCCAAAGCAGAGGAGCTGAAGTTCGAACACGTGTAAGATATCATGTCGGGATGCTCTATATCAAATATAGCCTTGACTCTGGGAATTGCTGCTAAGTCTCGATAATCAATGATCTCGTTATCTACTTTTGCCTGAGGAGGACGGGATGGGGGGGGGGGGGGGAAAGAAAGGGAGCAAAGGGTTTGGTTCAGTTTTAGGTAAGAGACTAAAAACTTATGAAACTTTAACCCTCAAAACATCTCCATTGTCTGACTTTGGCACAGGAAGTACCAGATTTACAAGTTTATATGAACGCTTTTTAGTTAGAAAGAATTCAATGTTTTTGGCTTAATGTGATGTTTTGAGGTAAAGTTTATTACATTTCATCATGGATGATAGGAGGTGAGAGGAAAGGAAACTAAGGCACCAGTTTTTGATTAAACTCAATCTGAGCCCATCAAATAGACTTTTTGTGYATCATTAGATAAAYAGAGAAAATGTAAATATCCCAAATYGAAATTACATTTCCTCAATCAAAATGAAACTAGTTCCAATCAGTCAAGGTTATCTTTARAAGTAATAATGTAATTATTTCAAACAATAAGTCCTCATTGTCAAAAAGACAGATCCTGCACAAGTGACTCATCCATGTGATTGTCCTGCATGAATGAAAACATTTGATTGAAACATAAAAAGTGCAGTCTACGTCAGAGAACATGCACAAAACAAAACTTACACAGATGGTTCGACCAGGACTGCCTGGAGTGCACGAGCCTGGCCTGGAGTGGGAGCTTTCAGATGATGACCKGTTGGGCTGAAAACCAAAAATAAATAAATAAATGAATTTCATCTTAATAAAATATTTTCCATTCTCTCATCTTAATCAACCTATAAGATTTACAACATAAGCAAGAGGGCATGTTAAATTGTAACGAGTAAGGAATGTGCAGTTTGATGACATGCTGGTGCACACAGCCTCAGTTGGACATCCGGGTAAGCAAATTGTCATTTTGTCATGTGAGTTAATCAAGCATGATTAAACTCAATTTATGTGACCATAACTCAAAAACGATAGTTCAGATCCTTTATAGTGGGATTCTATGGAAAGATAATGAACAAATAACATCTTACCTGTTGTAGAAAGCTCTTTGAATGACCTCAGTTTGAAGAAATAAAAGTTTGTTTCTAATGGAATTTACGAGCAAACAACTAGTTTAAAAAGGACCAAAAGCCATTTAGTTACTGGGCTGGGACTAACACTTTCTTTTACGGTACCCTTATTACCATGTAATTACAAGGTAATAAAAAATGCAATTAAATGTAATTACTACCTTATTCCTGTGTATTACGTGGTAATTACGGTACAAAAAACTACTGTCAGTAAAACTACCTTTATTGGGTAACTACAATCAAATTACTATTCAACAGTAACTCAGCACTATATAACGAAAAGAATGCAACTAAATTTTGGGGTTAGTGGTTAATTGCTATAAAAATATAACTTTGAAACTGTCCAAATTACCTACTGCTTATTTGGGTGTTACATAGTCAATTGTAATACATTACCAGGTAAGTGCTACATTACTGCAGAAAATTAATTACATAGTTAAATCGTACCCTAATTACCACGTAATTACATGGTAATGAGGGTACCGTAAAAGAAAGTGTTACCCGTATTTTTGCGTGCAAACTTTTAAAACCACTTAAAACCTGCCAAAAAGTGACCAGATTAGCATTATCATTGCATTTTTCCATAAAAATTATCCARCAAATGTTTAATCTAAATATCCAAACAAGACAACATCCTTTAGCTCTGTTTCAGTGCATATGCTTGGTATCATGGATGTATGGGTTTATAATAAAACAATGAATTTGCATGAACTGCTTTAAAACCATTTCAGTATGGCACAAATCCACTTTGGTTTAAGTCCCAGGACCTAGCCATTAGCTTGTCAACATGCAAAGAGCTAATCTATATTTCTCCATCATTTAAAGAGCAATCTACAACAGGTAAAATAYTGTTTATTTTTGTTYAACAGAATCCCACATCAAAAAATCTAAACTATATCAACGCAAAACGCAGCTCTGCACACAGTCTTAACCTTCAGTTCATGTGGAGGAAAATAGAAATCAAGACAGGGCGTCTTTGACCTGCTGACCTGAGATGGAAGACAACGTGAAATTATTCTGCTTAATATCAACTTCTAAACCAAAAAACTATTCTGTTCTTAAACTGCATGAAAACATTGCTTTGAGTCACAGAAGTCTTACCCGGTAACTGTCTTCTGTTCTGCTGCTGTCTCGGCAGTTTGGATGCCAAATAGTCATTCCTGAGAAAGCAGCTACATTACTTTCTATTTTACAGAAAATAAACAATTTTTGCCAAATGTAAAAATGTTCAATATMTTTACACAACTGACACAGAATTGTGGAAGAGAGCCTAACTGACCTTGCAGATACATTTCTTCTCCCTCTGTGAACATTTTGTCACATCGGTTGCATCTTGCACAACTGGGGTGGTAGTGTCTGTGCCCTGCCTGAAACAGACAGAAAAAAGAAAAAGTGCAGAAGTTAAATGTTAGTTTGAATTCTACTAATAAATGAGAAAGTTCAAATTAAAACAAATATTAAAATAGACTGAAATACACAAAGGTAATAAAGGCCTACAGTAAAAGATTAATGGTATATGCACAAAATTGATGTAGCATTTACGTAATATAAAAATTGGATACTTTACTTCAACTTTATTGTGCATCAAAGTCTGTTGTTTAAAAACTATTGATTAGTTGAGCAAGTAAGACTTTTTCAAAAAAAATCAACATATCAATTTTTAGTTATTTAATTTTTTCTTTACWCTGTAAAAATGATTCTATGGCAATGTATATTTTACTTGATGTATTATTTAAATTAGATTCAATATAATTGTGTTTTTGATTTTGAAGCAATAATTTAATTAAATTTCTAATAGAAATATTTGGAATAAAATCCACCCAGTGTGGTGTTTATCTAATTTCAAATAGAGAGAATACTGATGAATTTAAATGATCAGGTACATTTTTTTCAGGTACATTTTGATTTAAAAAGCACTTCCTGACAAACTGAGCCTTTTTTAATGCAGCAGGCTGTCATCTTAAGACATTTAAAGAGAGTACAGACAGTGAATGCTCTTCTTCCAACAATAAAACAGTTTCATTTACTTGCCACAGTTGTTTGGGATATGGCAGCTGCTTTCCTCATTGCATGATAAAAGCATGTTAGATGTTTTCTTTCAATCTTTTTGTTTTGTTTTGTTTTGATGGTTGGGAGAGAGTAAACTGGACTGTTTAATTTGAATTTGTTTTGTGTTGAAACAAATATACGGAAGAGCATTGCATTCACCTATTAAAAAATTTAACTCGTGATCACATAATTATGAGATCAGGATCTCATAATTATGAGATCTTTTCTCGTAATTATGAGATATCTCATAATTATGAGATCCTGATCTCGTAATTATGACATTTTATCTCATAATTATGAGATATTATCTCAAAATTACGAGAAGATCTCATAATTATAAAATAAGATTTCATAATTACGAGATCAGGATCTCATAATTATGAGATATTATCTCAAAGTTACGAGAAAAGATCTCATAATTATGAGACAAGATGTCATAATTATGAGATCAGGATCTCATTATTATGAGATATTTTCTCGTAATTATGAGATCCTGATCTCGTAATTATGACATTTTATCTCACAATTATGAGATATTATTTCAAAATTACGAGAAAAGATCTCATAATTATAAAATAAGATATCATAATTACGAGATCAGGATCTCATAATTATGAGATATCTCAAAATTACGAGAAAAGATCTCATAATTATGAGATATTATCTCAAAATTACGAGAAAAGATCTCATAATTATGAGATATTATCTCAAAATTACGAG
>NW_013952450.1:1585869-1594049 GCF_001266775.1 Austrofundulus limnaeus
GATCTCGTAATTATGACATTTTATCTCATAATTATGAGATATTATCTCAAAATTACGAGAAAAGATCTCATAATTATGAGATATTATCTCAAAATTACGAGAAAAGATCTCGTAATTATGACATTTTATCTCATAATTATGAAATCTTATCTCATAATTACGAGATTAGGATCTCATAATTATGAGATCTTTTCTCGTAATTATGAGATAATATCTCATAATTATGAGATCCTGATCTCGTAATTTTGACATCTTATCTCATAATTATGAGATAATATCTCGTAATTATGAGATAAGGAGTCCTATTTTTTATTAGGTGAATGCAATGCTCTTCCATATAAATAAACTTTACTTGAAAGAAATAAAAAGTTGTTTATTGGGATAAAGGGAAGAAATGGTGTATCTGGTGGGAGGGGCTATAGATTAAAGATGCTACCCGACAGGCCAAGAAAGAGTGTTAGATAGAGGGTGAGCGTGTGTTTCAAGCACCTGGGGAAGAAAATTTAATTGAGAAAAGCTGATTTTTTTCTGACTTGTAAGTGGATTTTGTGAAGAATTGTTCTATTCACAGTTGGCAATGTTTGCTTGAAGAAGAAGCCCCTGACTGTAGAAGGCACCAAAGTGAATTAATAAAAATTGTTTCAATATGATTTGAGTTTTTGATTCTTTTGACTTTTCTGAGACGTGGACGAGTTATTCTTAGGAAAAATTAATCTCTAAATTTAATTTATTGCATTGATTAAATTCAAATTAAAATATCTCATGAACCAGTGGACCAATTTTAATGAAACTCTAGTAGTCATTAAGTGATGAACACTCAAAAAACAAATTTAATGGATTTAATTAAAAATTATGTCACCTGTTTCCACTCAGTTGACCTGAGTAAAAAGAATGCGTTTACTTTACATTTACTTAAAGAAAATGTGTTACCTTTACTCAGTTCAGTTGAGTGGAAACAGTTGACATACTGTATATTTTAAAATTAAATTCATCAAATCTTTTTTTTTTGAGTGAACAATTGAAGTTGATCTGATTTAAGATGACCACCACAGCCATTAAATCTTAGCAAGCACAAAAATGACTAACATTGTTGAGAACATATAAAAGCATAACAAACATATATAATCATTATTCTATCCCAGCTCTTGCAAACTGCATCAAGTTCTTTACATCTACAGATGGCAACTTTCAGAACGAGAGGATAAAWGATACTATAGGGATTAAAGCATGAGTGAGTCTTACCTCGAGGACTTTTCCTGTGATAAACTTTTGACACGCTTCACATTTGACCCCAAACTGAGTCTGGTAGTCCCTCTCGCAGTAGGGAACGCCATCTCTGAAGGATGAACAAGTAATAAGCCATGCAATCCCACACTTCCTGTTTTGAATGTTTTATTTCATGGGTTGTGGAAGAAAAAAAAAACAATGCAAGGGAAAAGTGAGAGAAAGGTATTTACTTGCTAATGTATTCTCCGTTCAAGACCCTACCGCAGGTTTTACATTTGAAGCAGCCGATGTGCCACTGACCCCCCAGAGCTAACAGAGCCTGGCCATTCTTTATGTCTCGGCCACAGCCGGCACAATCTGAAAGAAAAAAAAATCATACATATATTCATGTTTGAGTCATTGAGTATATGTGTAAACTAAATGCTTTATGTCTGACACCACAGACAGTAACAGTGCTGTTTCCTAATAAGCGGCTTTTCTGTACAATCCTGCAGACAGATCCTTTTAATCAGAGGCTTATTGAGTCTCAGTCCTCTGTTGATCTGTTATATCAGTAATCTTCAGATGGACTAAGTTAAAGTAGAGGCTGAGGCTGAGAATTTGTCACTGGTTTGAAAAAGTCTGTTGCCTAATTGTGGCCTACGGATCAAAATACAGACAAGTTCTACCCTTATTTTCTGTGAAAAACCACATTTTGTTTTGACAATGTTTGGTTTGTCACATATTTATGGTTTTGGCCAACATAATGTCAAGATTTTATTATTTTGTAAACAAATTTGAACTTTTCTTTAAAGATAAAGGAAAAATCTGAATTATGAAAAAAATGCAGACAGTTTAGGGACACTGACGTGACTCAAAAGCCAAAAATAAATAAATAAAACAAAACCAGACAGCTGACTCTAACTATGAGCCGGCCAGCGTCCAAGTCATAATCCACTGTCCTTAAGAGATCATGACCTTTCATCTATTAATGCATATTTTTATAGAAATATTAAATTAAATGTTCCTGTTTCGAGCGTGCACTCACTGCTGGGATGAGTGATTTGATGTGAAGGCGACGTGGGTTCATTGCAGCGCTGACAGAGGCAGGCTTTACCCCTGAAAGTCACACAATCCCCTGCAGGGAAAGGCCGCCTGGAGGGCAGAGAAATAAAGAGACATGAGCCACACAAAAAGTCTCTCTTTAGCTAAAAACAAGCAGAATATTCGGAATTACTTGCAAAGGGTGCACACAAAGCAAGCTGGGTGGTAGGACTTCCCCAGAACTGTCACCACCTCCCCCTCGACAAACTCGCCACAGTTGTTGCAAGGCGTGCCGTGGAGACGCTGGAAGTCCACGGGGCACAGGCAGTCCCCGTTCCTCATGAAGAAACCGCTGTGAGCCAAGTCACAGCCACACACTACACACACACACACGCGCACGCACGCGCACACACACACACACACACACACACACACACACACACACACACACACAGAACAGCAGAGAAGAACGAAGGATCGAGCATTAAGACGTTACACTGAAGTGATTTGGATAAAATGGACATTTTAAGCTGCAGTAGGGATGTTTAGCAAGAAAAAAAACACAAAGTTTTATGATAACATCTTTCCAGCTGTTAGGCATGAGGGTGAGCTAATACAGGAGTAGCAAACAGTGAATTTGATGAAATAATAGAGTTTATTCTGATTGAAAATATTACACTTTGTAATAAAAGTTTGAAATAATACAAAAAACAATACTTACAAGATTACATTCAGGTCTGGGAGAACATTCATTTTGTTTWGTCATAATCTGCCTTGATTTCCAATCTAAATATGGTCACAACTATTGATATATTACTATATATGCTAAGCACAAAAATAAGTACATTTGTGTTTGGAAGATTACATCTTTGTTGTAACAATGCTTCTTGGCAATAAATCTTRTGCTGTTAGAAAGCCTGTTAATTTCCCTGTTAAAGGGTGCCACATTTGAAAGGAACATGCATTTGTGGGGTGAGCAGTAGAGCTGAGGACGTGGGCTGCAACAATTTGCCAAATCTTCTCTGCCAAACASTTTATTTGGATGTTTTTATTGTCACTCGCACCTCCAGGTGCTGCCAATCAGGTGCCCGTTTTATATTAAAAGATTCATTGCAAAGAAGGATTGTTACAACAACAAAATAATTTACCAAACTAATTTCTTTACATTTTGCGTCACGTTTAAATTGATGATCACAACATTTAGCTAAAACTCAGAAAAGCATTGAACCCAAGACTGGTCAAGAAAYATTCAGATGAATAAGCAAGAAATCAAATCTATTAGCTGCTATTAGCATTTAGCTCTTAGCTGATGTTGATTTTCTTAAGTGTAAAAGTTGAAAATTTAGAGGAACATGTTTAAATTTTGAAAACAAGCCATTTTCAACGTTAGGCTTTTTATAAATGAGGTATTTTGTTTTGGCTAAGGGATATCACTGTCCTGTGCTTGCATTCTGCTTTTTATCAAGTTAGTAGATAGAAGATCAGTCAGATGAGCAGAGTTTGTTTCACTTCAAATAAAATGAAATAAGTGAAGCTGCAATTGCCACGAGTAAAGCATCTTCTTGCCTCATCAGGAAATCAAAAATACACAAAATCTTTTGTATCCATTGTTTCTTTTAATATATTCTAATATCTAATGAAGAAGGCAGTAAATTATTCTCCATCAGTTTGTCTGAAACTTTTGTGTTGGAGGCTAATATAATGATGATCTGAGCGACAGATTGTAAACAGGAAGTGTCRTTTTCTCTTGGCTTGTTTGGAGACATCTGATACAACCAAACTCACGTTGTCCTTTAGAGCCGGGCCAAAACCAGATTTACACCTGCTCTATTCTTGTCCCACCGTGACTCACTCACACTTTGATTTATTTGTTTTGTTTGAATCTGTCTATAGATTCCTAAAGACAGGATTTGTTTGACTTACATAAAAAAATACTTCACAAAGACATGGAGAGAAGACAAACACAAAAACTAATAATGATGTTTTCAGTGGTCTCATAATAAACTTTTGTTTTTGAATCAAATCAAAYAGTAATATTTCTGTTCGGAGCCATTCCCCTGCAGGCAGGTTTGTCTTTGCCCCTGAAAGTGTCTTTGTCTTTCTGCTTTAAACAGCACCACATTGTTGTCAGGAGGCAACAGCACAAGAAGCTTGTCAGGACTGATTAGTTGGACAATGGCCTGCTGGGAAAAAATGTCTGCTATGAAGCAGGGTAACTTCACAACAGCCCATTGTCCAACAAAGATGTTTTCTAATAAATCCATTTTGGATGACCATCATTGTATTTAGAAGAAAATAAGGCTAAAAAGGAACTTAAACAGTCATGTGGTGTTTGTTTTACTGCTTAGTTTGGTTAATTTAGCAGTAAGAATTTCAGCAAATATATATTTTTTTCATTTTGTTTTTTAGAGCTTTTGTTTATGAAGAGAACTGAATAATGCAAGCTTGGTAAGATTATATAACTTTTTGGTTTATTGTGAAATGTGATAATTAACTTCTCGTATCATCTGTGTTCTTTTCCTCTTGTATTGCTCATCTGATCAATTTGTAAAAATAGGGATGTTATGATCACATGACTACTCATTTCAAAAGGAGRCACATGTGAGACGTGAATTTTGCTATATTTCTAGTGATCTGTAGGCCTTCAGTGACTCTTTGGTGGAAGTTGAATGGAGATTTGATCAGATATTCCCAAATATTAATGTAATCAATGTTTGGCCAGAGTGTTGAGTCGACCTTACATCCACTTCTCAACTTCTTGACTGAAACTACACCACACACTGCTCCCGTGTCTCAGGGCTAAGTTTCGAGTAAATTAGGACGAAAATAAAAACGCTGATATGAGGGGCCGTATAGGCCCTAAAACATGTTGTCCCTATAGCTACAAATCACTTATCTGATTTTGACTCACCTTTGCAGGTGAAACACCTAACGTGGAAGTATCTGCTCTGGACTCGCAGCACCTCCCCTTTGCAGGACCCCCCACACCTGATGCACTGGATGATCTGCCTYCCTGCTGCTGGACCAGGCTGGCAGCCGTCCTGGGCCTGTAGCACTGGGGCAGAAAACATAAAATGTTAAAATGTTTCGCCACRGCCAACTGGAMTTGGAAAACACAAAGATGRCTACAACTCTGTCACTTTTAAGGTTTCCACATTGTGCACATTTGTTACTTAAAGCATTTGCTTTAATTGTTGGAGTCAACCTTGTCTGTCTGTTTGCAAACTTTTTCAGAAACCACCAAAAAGACTTTGTTGAAGCTCTAAAAATGTAAATCATTAAATGAAAATCTACAACTGATTCCCTTTTGAAGCCCTCACACTCCAAGATGGCTGCTACAGATAATCAAATTTATCAARCACAGAAACACCTACCACTCTGTCAACTTTACAGATATTTAGATAATATTTGGTGTAATTGAAGCTGAGAGTCATCCCAAGTGTTTACTCAGAGCACAAAGAAATTGTGCAAAATAAATGTTTAAAACTTTAACATGCATTATTATGGGCTACATGCATCCCTTTGATGAACAAATCTTAAACCAATGAAAAGCTTGTTGTCAAAGTGGCATGGGCCACATAAGTGTTAAACGTGTTGATTTTTATAAATTTCTGGTGATATATGTCTTTTTAAATCCAACAAAAACTGCATTTCAGTATTTTAATGCATGAATACTTGGAAAGAGACAGCATTTTCTTTGTAGAACAATCATTCCTCTGTAGATTTAACCTCTGTCTGCCTAAACTGCAAATAATAATAATAAAAAATAATAATAATATTAAAATAAACCATCAGAATTGCCCTCACAGTTTTTATATACTGTACATGTAAAAGAGAAAAAGAAACAAACTGGGCTCAGGTTTGAGTAGAATGACACAACAGACAGTAAAAAGATTTCTTTGCAGAAATTGAAAGAAAATGAAAGCTTTGTCACTTATGAGCAGTGGATCYAAATGTTTCATGCTGCTTTTGGGGATTATATGCATTTAAAAAATCAGCCTCGTTCTTTCTCTTTTTATCCCCTTCGTGCTCAAACTGCGGCAGAAGCAGTGGATGCCTGGACAATCTAATCAGTCCACTTGAACGGAGCGATTAGCTGCAGAGAGAGGGGAAAGAATGTGGCTCGTTGACAGAGAAGGGCTGGCCTCTGCACACAAACAGATGCGGGGGTGGGGTGGGGGGGTAATCTCCATACACCTTTAGCCACAGAAGAGTCTGCGCGTCTCGATGAACACACTSAAGAACGAGAGCTCAGCGACTGAGAATGCTACTGGAAACATCTCCCAGATAAAGCTGCGCTGACAGCCAGGAGGTTGTTCTCTGAAAAGGTTCAAGCTGAAACGTTTCCACAGTGGCACGGCCTGCAGAAAATCTGAGTTATTTACTTYGCAACAAGAACAGATTTGTTACCTTGGCAACAAAACATGCAACACATACTGGACTAAGAAACTGTTTTTCATCGAGGATAAAAGAATTTGAGCTCATTCTTTGGACATGCAGAGCTGCAGGGATGGTTTGAGTTAGAGGGAAAAAACATCATCAAACAGGTGATATGCATTGGAATGTAAAAAAAGAAAATAGTTAAGTTCAAGAAAATATAAAGCACTGACTAATGGTTAGTCTTTTTATGTGTCTTCTCAACCTGTGCCCCGTTTTGTTTTTGTTTAATAAATGGCATTTTGGGATTTCTGCCTTCCTGGGTCTATCCAACAAACATATGTCATAAAAAACATATATGTTTAGTATAAGTATAAATTTTATGTGTACCAAAACCTTTGTGGGGTTTAGAAAGTGTTTGTGCAAATAGGAATGTTTTTCACTTTTCCAAAGTGACATCATCTGAGCATTCTGTGGTCAAATCTGTAAAAATCATAACATTTAAATTCTGACGGTGCGRAAAAAAAGATGCAAAATATCAAAATGCTAACAGACTTGTGAAGTCCAACTTCCTGAGAATTATTTCATCTGCTGTGAAGTATAAGTCTGAGCTACAGCTCCAAAATAAATCTCAAATAAACTTCTTTCTCTTTTTATTCTTTGCAGTGTTTTGTTCATTTGTCTGTGTTGTACAAAATACTACAGCTGAAAGTTGAAGCACTCAAGTTCCAATCTCATTTTGGTGTATAATCTGACAATAATCTGACACTTTAACAGTCGCCCCTGAAATTCCTTAAAAGCTTTTTGAATTTTTGCATTTTTTGTAAGGGTGTCAAGTTAAAGGAACTGACGGAAGTTGTCTGACACTGGTTTTGAAAAAAAAAAAAGCCCCCAGCAGAGTCTGGAAACATCCAGAAACATTTAAAGGCAGAAGCAGCACTGTTTTTGCCAAGTGGTGGAGCACAGGTTGTTAGGGGGGCAAAGTCATGTAACACAGGAGGAGCATTAGGAAGTGGATAACAACAGTGATCAGTGCTCATGCATCTGAACACTTAATACACTGCAGACACTAAGGTTATATAACGACCTTAATAAAAATATAGACAAATACAACTTATAACTGACAGTATTCCACTAATTACAGACCAAACACAGACAAACTAGCCTTTTCTTYAAGAGTGCCTCAAATAGTTCCTTATAATAGAGGTTTGATGCCAACTCACAGTATGTAATTCCACTGCCACCAATCAGATATAATCCACACCTTTATTGCAGGGGTTCTCAAGCCATTTGGGTCCGGGGACCCCTTACAAGGGCGAAAAAAATCCCAGGGATCCCCTCATAAACCCCATGCTGTTTTAAAAGATGATTTATTGTCATTTCAACCCCTAAATGCCATGAGAATATGCATATATTTATTAAGTTTATTATGTTTGTTTTATTAGTTCATTGTTCTCCATGCATTTTTAAAAATAAAAACCAAATTAACATTTTAGTAAAAAAAATTGTGGACCCCCAAGATACCTCTCGCAGACACCTGGGGATCCAAGGAT
>NW_013952450.1:1594622-1596474 GCF_001266775.1 Austrofundulus limnaeus
CCCCCCCCCGGCGCCCCTGTTCTTAACTACTACAACAGCAAACTTTACCTCAACATCTGTGAAACCGAACATGTTGAGGCTGTTTTTTTTGTGTTTATTGAATTATAGAAGTACATCTAACAATTACTTTCTGAGATTTTCATTAAAACCTGTTGGGTTAACACACACACACTCACACACACGCACACACATACACACACACACACACACACACACTGGTACACGATTGCCTCTTATGACGGTGGGTGATAAATTTGGGTGTAATTTGCGGGGGTGTTAGCGGGTGTTCAAATGACATCAGTTGCTCTAACACAATAGAAATCAACTGGTTTAGTACACAGCTGCAGCTCTCCTGCTGGAGGTAGCTTTGAATTGATTTCAAAATTTATGATGTCATATACTGTATGTACGTTTAACCATAATTGCTGAAAATAACATTTTAGTCTACTATTGTCACATTTGGCTGTATTTGTTGAATCATGTGTGGGATTTTTCCCTAAACAAATTGTAGTGCACCAAGTAAATACATACTCTTGGAAAATTGAGAAATTTAGGTGTCATGTTTGTTACTATTTTTTTTTATTATTTGTTAATATCGGTTACTGTTGGGGGAAAAAGGGGGGGCAAGGGGCAGAGAGCATGACCCCCAATTGCTGGCCTAAAGTTTACGCCCTTGGTGATAACAGAAGTGAAAGGGGAAACTCTGAGCTAAGATGAGAAGAGAGAAATGACCTTTAGTACCATAAAATGCTTGAAGCCTGCAGGACTTGTGTCCATGAAGACATCCATGGAGCATATCCAAGTTATTCAGTAAAAAAATAAATGAAAGAAAAATATGAATCTGTCAGCGGCTCTGAAAAATAACCCAGTAAAAAAAGGAACTGGAGTGAGTGTCAGCCAGTAAAAACTTTGTTTGGGGTGGTTTTTATTCTTCCAGAAAGCAGGGCAGTTTCATCAGAAGTGTTGTGTGTAGATAAAAGTGTATACTCTCAAACCTTCAGCACTCCCTCTGGTGTACTTGAAGTTGTTTCAAATATATTTTTGTTTGTTTGTTTGTTGGCCTCCAGTATGTTTTAGACTTCATTTTTACTTTTCATGTCTCAGTGTGGGTTAAAAAAAAAAGGTCCAGAGTCGAAGACTGACCCAAACATGGACCATGTTTTCACTCCACAACTTCCCAAGCACAAAACCATTTTGACAAGTTTAAATGTACCAGTTTGAGGAGAGTGAACAAGCTTTAAACATGCAGGTGTGACATGACAGAATACTGCTCCTCTGCTTCTTACCTGACACCTCTGCAGGGATGCCGGCCAACTTCTCACAGAGGATGTAATCGTTTGGGTTGATGAAGGGCAGCTGCTCCATCATGTACCTCTTCGGGATGAGGTAGAGGACCTCTGCCAGCTGCCCGTCCTCTATGACGGACATGCGCCTCACGGAGTTCTTCCTCTTCGCTCTGTCCAGGACGATCATGTCGCTGCTTTGGCTGGAGCCACAGATCCTGCCCAGGCTGTTGAGGTTGAGGAGACTTGACCTGCTCATGTCGTCGAGACTTTCAGCCACGCAGTCGAGGCCGAGGACGGGGTCCAAGTTTGAAACCATAAAAGCTGCAGACCTGAAGAGTCCGAGCTCGCTGTGGGATGCCAGGTATTAGGCTGCTGTGCGTGTGTGTGTGTGTGTGTGTGTGTGTGTGTGTGTGTGTGTGTGTGTGTGTGTGTGTGTGTGTGTGTGTGTGTGTGTGTGTGTGTGCGTGCGTGGTCCATCAGCCGGTCAAAGACTAACTCCAACCACACAGCCCCTAAGAAGATTAAGCTAGGTATATTTAGGGTTTCTCTTCACGACAAACGGAGCT
>NW_013952450.1:1596584-1597627 GCF_001266775.1 Austrofundulus limnaeus
ACCAGTGACCCACGCAACCCTGAAAAGGAAGAAGCGTGTACAGAAAATGGATGGATGGATGGGTAGCTAAAAGCTCACAGAAGCAAAATAAATAAATAAATAAATAAAATAAAAGAAGCTTAAATCTAAAAGTAGCAAAACTTTGCTAAAGGCTAAGCAAAGTAAAATGCTTGCTAAAAGTGGCTTGAAACTCAAAGTAGCAAAGGGGTAACTAAAAGCTAAAAGAGATGAAAAGCTTAAGCAGCTAGAAGCTAAAAGTAGCAAAAGGGTAGCTAAATGCTAAAAGATGCAAAAGGCTTGCTAAAAGTAGCGATGCAGTAGCTAGAAGATAAAAGTAGAAAAAAGGTAGCTAAAAGTTGTAAAATGCAGTAAAAAGGGAGCTAAAGGCTAAAGGTAGCAAAAGCCCAAAGAGCTAAAGTTACCATAAAGGGACAGTAGCTGTAGGTTTTCTAAAAGTTAAAGTAGGCTATAAGAAAACAAGAATAAAGTCAGTTTACTGAGGTAGATTTTTAAAGAAACCAATGTTTATAAAGGAGTTGAAGAGATTTTTTTTTATTTCTGCAAAGTTTTTAATTAAAGTTAAATTGTTGGGAAAAATACAAAGACATTGCTGAAATTTTGATACAAAAATGTCTAAAACAGTAGCAGAAAGTGTGCAGAAATGGATTTTAAAAATAAACATAAAGAAGCATAAAAATCTAGGAAAACAACCATGTAAACATAAAACATTATCTTGAGAACCTTTCAGTCAAAACAAACAGATTTCTGTTGTTCAGCATAAAGAGTTCAACCAGGCCAGATTAGACTCAAAGGTTGGGACTCTAAAACCAAGTAAGTCGTCTCCGCGCGTAAGCAGAGGATTGTAGCATTGTTCAAGGACAGGCGAGGCGTTGGTAAATTTAGAAACCTTCTAATTAAAATGCTGCATCATGTAATGCTTTCAATGTAACTGTATTCTCTAACTCTGCTTTCTGCTCTCTAAGAAAAAACATGAACATTTAAGGCATCATATTAATTGAAAGGCCATTTATATATATATATAT
>NW_013952450.1:1598462-1600364 GCF_001266775.1 Austrofundulus limnaeus
ATATTAACTATACCATCTTATTGTTTTGATGAAGCATCAAAATTGGGAACTATTAAAAACATTTTTCACAAGTCTGTGCATTTAATTGAATTATTACATGTTTATTCTATTAGTATCTTCTAATTCTTACAAATGTTGAGATGATGTGTAATTCTTCACGCTCTTAAAATTATAATAGAACATAGTAGACACATGAAATGTTTAATATTAAGTTTTAAAGCAGCAAAAGATTTGAGGAAACTTGAAACGGCTTGTTTTAACAAGAATAGTCATGGGAGCTGAGGAGACAGTTGTTTGGAGGAAAGGTTTTTTTTTAAAACTGAGGTTAAAAAACATTCCATAATTCAGGCACATGAACTAAACAAGTGTTTGCCTAAAATAAAGTGAACCCTGTTTAGTGCTGAAATCCATTTAATGAAAAAAGCTTCACATTCTTGCATTTGTTGACAGGGTTGATGAATGAGACATGAAGTAATTTTGCTCTATCTCCCACAAACGCCCGTGCTGACTCATAAAAGAATGAACCAGTGCTGAGAACCTGGTTATAGGAAGTGTTTGGGGGAAACTGTGAAGCAACACACTGATAAAAACAACAGCTGACTTCAAGTTGCTCAACTACTTTAGTTTGGTTTGAAATGTGTGCAGAGCGCCACCTGCTGGAGAAGATGTAACCAACAGAAGAGAGCAGTGGTGGGTAAAAATATCCCTTTTGGACATTTAAATCTAATCCTTGCTTGATTCATTTACACTCCACCCCTTACATGTGGTCATGACGCATGGGTTATAAACAAATAAATTAGATTCTGAACACAAAGGGCTTAAATTAATTGAAACAATGTGAGAAGCTCTGTCTTGTGGCAAACTGTAGAGGTGGTTTGAGCACCTGATTAGGATGCTTCCTGTTTGCCTCCCTCTTTTCAAGGCATGATCCACTGGGAAGAGAGCCTGCGATATAAAATACATCACAAATCTACTCAAAAATATCTGACACAGATTTATTTATTACAAGGTTCATGAGTAGTGTTCAAGCTCAAATAAAAGACTCATTAAAAAGGTGGCAGCTGTTCCCATTTTTCCCCTTTAGTCATCAAAAAAAAAAAGAATACACAAGCACACATCGTCCTGCTCTAACACACTGCTGACAAACTTGTAAACACTGAGTTTATAAAGTGACTGAATATTAATGCCACATAAATCATCGTTTCGGATTCTCAAAGTGAACTTTAAAAAGTTGTTCACATTTTGAACATAACGCTTTAAAACAAAAACCTTTGTTACTTTATATTTAAAAAAACAGAGAAATATGGCAACATTATAAACACAGTTCAACATTTTAACAGCGCTCTAAATTCTGAGGCGACTTCCTAAACTGTCAGGAATCTGACTGCAGCTGGGATGAGTAGTTGAGATCTTTTAAATTCACATTGTGTAATAAAAAAACTACCAACTTAAAGCCTTGAGCACCAAATGAGTGTTTACAGACTTCTGTGGAAAAAAAAAGACATTTGTACAGTTTTAGGAAGAATAATGTTTATGATGTGGAATACCTAAACTGTGAATTTTAATTGTTGGTTCTTCTTTAATATGCAGCCATTTCTTAAAATCATGTTTCACTTTGTCTGTATGTGGCAATTGAAATAAAAAAAATGTACTAAATTTTCCCTTTTAAAATTACAACACCTGAAATCACCTGTTTAAATGTTTGAGTGACATCTAGTGGTAAAGTTATAATATGACACAAACCTCTTCCAGGTATTTAAAGAGTAACTTACCCCAAAATTAACTTTTTTTCGCTGATAAACTGTCTAGAATGTGTCTAAAATGTTATATACTACTGTTTCTGTGCTAATTTTGATGTTTTTGTGCGTATTTGTTCAAATCTGTAACATTTGGTCTAAAAAC
>NW_013952450.1:1601438-1605645 GCF_001266775.1 Austrofundulus limnaeus
CCCCACCCCCCAACAACCTCGGCTAAAATGTTATCGGAAAGTTTCCATTAAAGTGTCTAAAAACAAAAAAGAAAAACCTCAAGCTGCTCAATTTTTCACGCATAATCACTGGTGTGATTTTACGGCACAAACATAAAACATGGAGAAAATAAATGTGATGCTGAGTCAGACCAGTCAGCAGCTCTTTTTTTTTTCATTTGAGACTGAAGGTAAACTCACTTAAAAGTACAATTTAAAAAAAAAGAAAGAAAAAAAAAGGATTAAAGCTCATGAATTGATAGATCCAGCAGCATCATCCCTGTTCTCATCCTGCTCCTTCTCTTCCTCCCTGCTGAGGAGGAACTCACGCTCCGTGCCTCTCTGGCTCTGTTCTGACCTTTTGGTTGTCTTGTTCAGAGTTCCACCCTGGAGAAAAACAAATATTAAATGTGAAACAGACTGAAAGCTTTAGCTGAGGAGTCAGAAGGTAAACAAACAAACAAACCAAACCCTGACCTGTCTGTGATCCACAACGTTGAGAAACACCGCTGTGACGATGCAGCTGATGGTGTTTGCCAACATAAAGATCATCATCCTCTGCCAGCGCCACAATGGGATCTTAGTTTCACTGCACATCAAACATTTATTATTTGTATTTATTTTATGAAATGCAGGTGCAACGCAACGAGTCCCCAATCTGAGTTACTCACCCGGACGTGGTGCCTAAAATGTGTCCCACGACCAGATTGGACACTCCGATCCCCACCATCTGTATGGAGGTGGCCAGGCCCATGGCTGTTCCTAAGGTGGCCTGAGGAACTACGAGGGGAATCGAGGGCCACATGCTGGCCTGGAGAAACAAAACGGGCAGGAAGTTCTTCACGTGACACAAACACAGCAGCAAAGCAAAAACACGTCACGTATTTTCCCACATAGGAATTTGTGAAAACACGTGAAAATCCTAAATACAGTCATAGTGATCACACCCATCGTTATTGTTGCCAGAGGTTTACACATTAATGACTGTGTGTTGAGTAACTTTGAAGGGACAGCACGTTTACACTGTTATACAAGCTGTACGCTGAATACTTTACATTGTATCAATGTGTCATATCTTCAGCAGGGTTGGGAGATATTTGTAAAGAAAATTATGATTTATTGTAGTATTTAGCCGATAACGAATTAATGACTATTAATCCCCTGAAGTCCCTGGACGCCTGCATGACCAATCAATCTAGTGGGAAAGATTTGCTTTACATTAAAATCTGTTCCAAATTGTGTCAAAAGTACAGACTTCATCAAAAAATATTAATGTGACCCATCACATCGAAATGAGGATTAAGTCTAAAGGTGGAATGTGGAGAAATAGGCAAATATAGTGTTTTGATTAAAACATTTTCAAAAATTGCATTTTGTCAAAACAATGAATAAATGCTTTATCAATGTATCATTTGAATGAACTGTATGAAATATAATCATTAAACAAAATTTTGAAGCACTATTTTGAACAGTAGCAACAAAAAAACTGATTTTGAGGAAAAATGCCTTAAAATGTTGAGATTTTCCCTGTGAGCTAGAAATGTTTTTGTTTCTTTCTAGCTGGAAAATCTCAATATTCAAATACTATCTGAAGTTTTTTTCTATATATTGTTAACATTTAAAATTCCTCCTTAAAATGACACAAAATTAGAATTCAGACCAAATATTATTGTATTATCGTAACCAAGAAGATAAATTAAGTCATATCTCTGGATCCACGTACGATATCAGAATGATCCAGGTATCAAAATGTAGCTTTTAAAGCCAGGAATCTGAAAATGAGGTTAGATCATTTTGACCTGTCCTGGGAAAATAAATTATCTTTTAAAGTCTTACATTTCTTCTCAGGTCAGGAGTCAGAAACCTCTTTTGCTTACCTTAAAATGTAATCATGTTTTATGATTTTACTTTTAAACTTCTGTTTTCTCTCAGACTAAGTGTTTTAAGATCAGGACAATATCTGTTAAGGGCTCGACACACGGGCAGCGACAAACTACAGCGATGAACGGCTGTCATCGTAGCCAGGGTGAAACCCGACACACGGGACGCGATAGCGATCGCAGCGTTTTGAATCGCGCTCTCTCAGGTCGCTTGTCTTCACAAAATTTGATTGGTTCTTGACTCTGAAGGTGGGTGTGCATTACGGACGTGTAAACTAAACAAATCTTGCGATGCTAATGATATTGAAAAACAGACACACATCAAGATACAGTTTTATGAGGAAAAACTTACCATAAACTTCACCCTGGTGCCAATAAATTCCCACAATGCTTTTTAGTAATCACTTGCTGAAAGTGTTAGCTAACGGCAGTGTGTAGCATACTCTCCTCTCATTGGTCAGTCAATGAAACCCTCGCTGATTGGTTGTACGCTAAGCGACAGCGACAAAAGTTGAACATTTTTCAACTTTTATATGTCGCGTCGCAAGCTCGCGTGTGCACGTCTACGTGTACGAGCGCGAAATTTCACATGCACTATTTTCGCCGGCCGCTTAGCTGGAGGAGGGCAAGCGATTGTCGCCTCACCGCACAGGCTCCATAGGAAATGAATGGAGAGCGAGCGACGTCGCCTCCCGTGTGTCGAGCCCTTTAGAAGTAATTGCTGTTTATCAAACATCATTCTCTCCTTGGCCCAGTTTTAGCACCAAAAGAGATGTTTCTTGTCTGTTTGGATAACATCCTGTATGAATGTGTGTATTTGACACTGCCTCTGTGCACACATCCTGTACCACTACCCTGTGTGACATGATGTGTGTCTTGCAACTGCAATAAATCCTGTTGACCATTTCACAGAGTACTTTTTATTCTTGGATCTCCACAACAGACCAAATTTGACTTAATCCACATTTCGATATGATGGGTCACACATTTGAAGCGGAGAGGAGCATCGAGCGGACCAACCGAGGAAAGCTCCAGTCAGTCTGCCAGGCAGCATTAATCGTATTAATTGTCAAGTGCCATAAAATAATCGATTAAAGTTTTTCTGATGATTAATTGCCCCCAGTATGATTTTGCCCAACTCTGATCTTCAGTGTTGTCTAGGGTTGGGCAAAATCGTATGGTGTGCAATAAATCGTCAGAAAAACTGTCAATTAATATTTACCACATTGCAATTACAGCATTTAGTGTCACGTGATGAGGTATTTCTGTGTGCGACACACTATCAAGTGCACATGTGAGCCCATGACATGCTGCCGCTCAGCACTGTGGAAAAGGTAGGATTCAACTCCACAGTTACTACTTTAAAGTTAGTCTGAGGGATGATTTGTAAGTACAATTTTAGAACACACGGCGTAATTAATGTTACTATAATGGTAAGTGATTTAGAGCCAAAAACATGAAAATGCAAATGTCATCTATTTATCATCACAAATGTTATCAGCTATATGCCACAATTAATGATTCTTTTTTTTTGCCAGTATCGCCCAACCCTAGTGTTGGCCCAGGAAAAGATCATAATAAGATGTGAGACAGAAATATTTGAGAATAAAACTCACAGCAGCAAAGGAGTACGTGACTCCGAGCCAAATGGTGGCGACCAACGGAGGGACGAAGGTGAAGGCCAGGAGTCCGAACACAGGCAGCGTGAGGATGGCACAAGCTAGTGCAAAAACACCCCGCAGGCCCACATAATCCTAAAACACATAATCCAAACCGGTTTAACTGAGTCTCCATTCGTACAGATTACAGAGACAGGATGCAGGTTCAGATTACAGACACTTACTATGAGAATGCCCACAGTGGCTGAGAGGACCAGAGAACTGTCATACACGGCACCTGCGATGTAGGCTGCCTCCTTCTGAGTGTAGTCGCCATATTTATCCTTGATGAACTTGCTGGACAGAAGAACGCAACATGGAAATGTTTGTTTAGCTGCTCCTCTTTTTTATTTTTTATTTATTTATTTTTTATTTTATTTTTTTGCAAGAGATCAGATTTGAGACATACAGCGGGTAAAATAAGTATTAAACACGTCAACATTTTTCTCAGTAAATATATTACTAGAGGTGCTAATGACATGAAATTTTCACCAGATATCGGTAACAACCCAAGTGATCCATACATACAAAGAAATCAAACCATAAATGTCCAGAAATGAAGTTATTTGTAATAATGTGGAATGGCACAGGGAAAAAGTATTGAGCACACTTACTGAAATTTATCTAATACTTTGTACATATCCCATATAT
>NW_013952450.1:1606112-1608777 GCF_001266775.1 Austrofundulus limnaeus
GTTGAAGAGCACTGGTCTGGAATGGCATAAAGGTTAACATACTTGGAAAAGTAATCCTGAGCCATTCCACATTATTATAAATAACTTCATTTCTGGACATTTATGGTTTGATTTCTTTGTATGTATGGATCACTTGGGTTGTTACCAACATCTGGTGAAAATTTCATGTCATTAAAACCTCTAGTAATATATTTACTGAGAAAAATGGTGACGTGTTCAATACTTATTTTACCCGCTGTATTTACAAAACCTAAATGTTTTTTAAACACAGCAGAACTACTCTTCAATACCTTTGGGTTTCATTTTTACAAAAGCACAAAGTCTCCTTTCATTGCTTTGCAGATGACATTCAAATCTGTCTACCTGTAACTACAAATGATAGCCAGTCTGCTATAAATATGCTACAGAATTGTCTTAGGGATGTACAGGCATGGCTGAGAGCAAATTTTCTGAATCTAAATAAAAGGAAAAGACTGAGAATCTGGTGTTCGGTCAACGTAATCCCCTGCTTGGGCGTGGCAGCATGATTGGACCCCTGTCCTCATTTTGTCGTCCGTTTGTGAAAAATCTGGGTGTGATGGTTGATCCTCTGTTTAAATTTGCACATCTGTTTTCCCTGGCCTGTAACACTAGTTAAAAGGAAATTTTATACTTAATTTGATTTGAGTTCTTGGGAAATTGCTGCAACTTATATTAAGTATGTTTTTGGTTTTTCTTTGTATTACTATTTTTTGTTATCTTACGGTCAGTTCTATTATTGTTTTTATCTTTTTAACAAATTTCAGTTTTATTGTAATTTTATGTGCATGTGTGTTTGTGTGTGTGTATGTATGTATTGTTTTATCCTTAGCTAAATGTGATGTGATTACTGTGAAGCACTTTGGTCAACTGAGGTTGTTGTAAATGTGCTATATAAATAAAATTTGACTTGACTTGACAATGTCCATTTTTAAACAAATCCACCAAAATGTCTGCGTTCTCTTCCTGGAAAATTTCATGAAATGCATTTTGCTGTGAAGTTACATCACTAAGACRTAACCAAAATGACTAAATTAACTCTACCTGGCATCTGCGATGAATGGGAAAATGCTGTTGTAGAAGAACATGATGGTAAGAACCAGCAGCCAGTATCGCAGCGACAGAAGCCTCACATCCTGAATCCTCTGTGCAGAYACAGCGAACCACGCATCAGCTCAACAACAAAATCATGAGGCTTTAAGAGGTGCAGAAATGAGCTCTTCSTAAAGCACACACCACTTTCCGGGACTCCTCCTGGATGGCTCCATCCAGGCCCAGCTGCTTCATTCCAACCTTGTCTAAGACGCTCACTATGATGGCAGAAACGAAGCCGAGAACACACAGCAGCGCTCCTAGACAACCAACAGCAGCACGTCATTTTGGAGTGACAGGGTTTTTTTTGTGTGTGTGTGAGAGAGATTTATACTCTTGTTTCAACATACCACCCAAAAGTGTCAACTGCATGCCATATTTGACTTCAAACCTCTCAGTRAGGAAGAAGTTCAGGACTGAACCCAGACGAGAAAAGGCCAGAGTCAGACCGAAAGCCAAAGCCAGCTCCTTCCCTTTAAACCAGAAGGCTGTGATGCGGTTCTGTACGACTAAGAAAAAAAACAAAGAGGAGGTGCAGATAGGGGATTAGGGTGGAGGTTGATTACTTGGGAGGTCTCTCTCATAATTCAGAGGTTTAGCAAATACAAATAATTTTGAGAATCCTTACTGATAYAAAATAGGAAACGTTTAGTCTGATTTATTGTCAGTGAGGGAAAAAAAATACTTCTTTTTATTATGTATGGAAACATCTGGATTCAACTGTATTTCTGAGAAAGACATCATTTATTACACATGAAGTGTTCTTACTGGTCAAAGATCCATTGCCTGATCCAAACAACAAACGGCCTGTGAGCATGAGTGGAAGAAGATAGGGAGTTCCTTTGAAGTGGGAACCCAGGGCGAACAGGGATGAGCCCAAAACACACAGGAAAGAGAACAGAAACACCCCAACTGCAGATAGGAGTAAACAGACGCCAATTTAGTTATCAATTAGTTTGTCTCCCGAAGCCTGGGCAGATCTCAAAACATGTGTAAACATACAGCGATTTCCTAATTTGTCAATGAGGAATCCAGCCATGATTACCACCACTGCGTTTCTGTTGATTGAAGAGAAGTTGTAAGCTTTCAGGGGGGAAGGAAAAAAGTCAGCATTTGTGCAACTTGCTGATGTGTTCATGTGCTTACGTCCAAGCATAGATGGCATAGAGGAGATTATACTGCTGAGGGGTCATCCCCAGTCCCTCCACACAGTCCACAGTCCCATTGATTAGTGTCACATTGGGACATGTAAGGTTCTGTCAAATGAAAAGAGTAGTAACAGTGATAAAGCTTGTGTATGAGTGGAAAGACAAACAAAAGCCTTACTGAAAGTACTGCCTTTAACTTACTCCTTGAAACTGATCCTGTAAAACACTGGGRATGTCAAAGCAGAAGTAGGAACCAAATGTCAGCAGGCAGTTAAAGAAGAGGACGACAAAGCGATAATAGGCTGAAAAATAAGAAAAGGGATTTGATAAACTAACACAATTTACCAACAGTACAGCATGTTTAGAACCAGAACCATTCATGAGGATGAATTAGCCTTATACTTCAC
>NW_013952450.1:1609562-1613358 GCF_001266775.1 Austrofundulus limnaeus
TCACAAATCAGGAAAAGTTTTCACAAATCCCAAACTAAGTTTTAATTATTCTGCTATTGGTGAAGAACATTCTAGTCCAGGTTTGAAGAGTCTAGGTGTTGTGGTTTTGGAGCTGGACCAGGTCTAGTGTGGTCCAGTTGCCTGAAAAATCTTTGCTGAAGTTTCACAAATCAGGAAAAGTTTTCACAAATCCCAAACTAAGTTTTAATTATTCTGCTATTGGTGAAGAACATTCTAGTCCAGGTTTGAAGAGTCTAGGTGTTGTGGTTTTGGAGCTGGACCAGGTCTAGTGTGGTCCGGATGCACAAAAATGATAAAAAACTAAATTTGATGAAGTTTCACAAATCAGGAAAAGTTTTCACAAATCCCAAACTAAGTTTTATATATTCTTTTTATTAATGTAGAATAATTTAGTCTAGGTTTGAAGAGTCCAGGTGTTGTGGTTTCAGAGCTGGACCAGGTCTAGTGTGGTCCAGTTGCCTGAAAAATGATGAAAAGCGATCTTTGCTGAGGTTTCACAAATCAGAAAAAGTTTTCACAAATCCCAAACTAAGTTTTAATTATTCTGCTATTGGTGAAGAACAATCTAGTCCAGGTTTGAAGAGTCTAGGTATTTTAGTTTTTAAACTAGAGCAGATTAAATATGCTGAAGGTGGTGAAAAATTAGTTGTAATCGCCCTTTAGTCATTTCCCGAATCGGAAGCTGGAATCGGAAGCTCACTTCAGCTTCCTTCAAAACGCTGCATGTTTTTTTCCATAATTAAAAAAATATATACACTGCTCAAAAAAATAAAGGGAACACTTAAACAACGCACGCTAACTCCCGATCTTAATCAATGAAATATTCGCATTGAGTACTTTGTTCTGTACAGAGTTGAATGTGCTTCACAAAAGTTTGATTTACTTGGACTTAGCGTGCGTTGTTTAAGTGTTCCCTTTTTTTTTTTAGCAGTGTATTTATAGCTTTTGCATTTTAGGTAATTATCCACAACCCTACAAATTAGATCAGTGTTTATGTCCTTAGAGGTAATCCAGTAAACAACGGCTGCATAAGCTGGTTTATTGTCCACCTGGTGACAGCAGCTGTTGTCTCTCTTTGCCTTCTGTTGTTTCTAATTAAAGAAACATAATCTAACTGATGGCAGGGTTCCTTTTATCAATAAAAACTGGGAAAAGTTGTTTTTTAAAAAGCGCTCATTGATACAAAGCGCGTTTTCAGGTGGTTTGTCCCTAAGCGGACACCATCGCTGCTGAAGCATCGCATCCATGTGGAAAATAGGAATTTGAAACATGTGAAATGACTTTCTTACGCAGAGCTAAAGAGTGGGAAATATCTGAATCAGAGGAAAGTGATGTTGAACCAAAACCCGATTTAAATCGAGAAGAACAAACTTCTCCAATCAAAAAGGACACCGAGTCCTCCTCCCGCACGGCGAGTCCAGGACGAAAACGCCGCACTAAAGAGGAGATCGAAGCTGACAGACGGAAAACCAAGGAGAGGAAAGATGCCAGGGAAAGGCAGAGAGCCGCCAGAGCCCAGGAGAAGGAGGAGAAGAGGCGGGAGCAGCAGAGGAGAAGAGAGGCCGCCGAGGAGCTCAAGCAACTCCGGCCAGAAAACTGCATTAAAAACCTCAACGTCTGCATTGACGCAGGTAGGTGCTGCCTTCACGGACTGTCGGACACATGTGTTCGCATCTTTCATTGTTCCATTCATGTTTATTTAAGGGTATTTTATTTATTGTTTTCCTGTGTTTATTTATTTTCGCTTCTATTTGTCTAACTATAGTTTAGTCAACTATACATCAAACCATTTTTCTTATTTAAAGGATCCCCTTAGCATATTCTTCTGGAGTTTACATGGTGAAATAGATTTCAAATGAATAAACATTCAGTTCTTTATGAAGAAAGGAGCAATACTTAGCAGTTTGTAACTTTTACTTTTGAAAATATTATATGCAAAAAAAATGTCCCCATAGAAATACATTATATCTTGGATGTCTTCAAAAACATTGCTCTCTTTTGAATCTTTTTTTAATCATACTTGCTCTTTATTATTTTTTTGTGATGCTTTTAGGTTTTTAGTTAGCCTTTGCTGTTTTAGTTAGCATTGTGCTGCTATTAACTTTTAGCCTATATTTTTTGCTAATTTAGCTTTTAGTTAGCYTTTTGCTACTTTTGTCTATTAACTAGCTGTTTGCTTATTTTAGCTTTTTACTCAACGTTTGCTGCTTTTACTTAGCATTTTGCTACAAGTAGCTTTTAGCTAGCCTTTTGCTACTGTTGACATTTATCAAGCCTTTTGCATTAGCTTTTAGTTAAGTCTGCTTCATACAGCTTTTAACTAGCATTTAGCCTTTTAACTGTAGTTTGTRTCTCGTCCTCTTTGAGCTGTTAGTTATCAGCTCAGTTTCAGCTGCTTCTTTATCAAATTTCAGCAGTTACTCAACTCTCAGCAGTCGCACTACATTTCTACAGAAAGTTATTTTTCTTCAGTTTGTTCATCTTCAAAAGTTACTGAATGCATCGTATACGTTTATTATAATTTATAGGTACAGTGATAAAAACAGTACACATACTGTATATATATATATATATATATATATATACAAAATATCTAAAACAATTTAGTTAAATAATAAGCTTCCAGGATAAAAGCTTTCTGAGATATCCTAAATAAAAAGTATTTCTAAACTTATCGACTTCAAGCAGCCTGAGTTGTCCTGTTTAGTTGGTCTACAATAAATAAATGGAATCCAAACATTTTCAACCAGTTTCATTGCTTTCTTTCTGCAGCTCTTCTACAGCAGGACGGCTCTGACCTCCTGCTGGACACCCTGGCTGCTCTGGAGTGGAGGTTCACCATYGACAGCCAGCAGGTCTCTCACAGCATCACCTGGACCAGAGACTTACCTCAGGTGGGCAGCTCTTGCTTCTCAGATAAAAGGTCTTTCTTTATTTTATTTATTTATTTCCTCAGTGGATTGTGACAGTTTTGACATTAGCAGGGAGACAACGGTCAGGTCYCTGTGGACGAGGACCAGATGGTCCTGGTCCTGACTCTGGAGGACTTTGTGGAAAYAGTAACCTATGTAAAAGAAGTAAGCAACACTTTGTGGTTGTACAACAAATAATGGAGCTTTACAGTGTTGTTTGTGACCTTACAGTGTCATCTGTTTGAACTCCAGATGTTGGACGATGAAGGGGTGGAGTCAGGGACAGGGACCGTCCTGCGTCCACTTTTGGAGTTTTTCAACCGGGACATCAAGGAGGTGGTGACGATGTTGGTGATGGACTGTGAGTCAGCTTCCAGGTCAGTGTGTCTTTCTGTGCCTTAGGTCATGGATTTTGTGTGTTTAGTTTTAGCCTTCACGTGAACGGTAGTGGTTTACCAACAGGACAGAAGTTCGTGGCGAGTCTTTGCCACAACAGATTCTACGATCCAAACTGGGGATGAAAAATCTGGACCTAGAGGAGGTAAGTTTCTCTTTTTTTATGAAATCGTTTTTTTTGTGCATTTTGTTCCACATTTTGCTTTCTTATAAACTCTTTTCAGGTGCTCCTGTACCTCCAACTCCACAAAAATGTCTCTGTGGTTTTTCTGGACAGCTGGCAGGACGTCACTGACCATGTGTGTACCGTCACTAAGGCTCTGTCGAAACGCCCATTCAAGTAAGCCCTTTACCTTTAAAAATAATAAATATTGTCTTTGTAGTGTATTCAACTGAATATACACTCACCGGCCAATTTATTAGGTACACCACGCTAGTAACGGTTTTGTGGTCATAAAGGGATGGAC
>NW_013952450.1:1613977-1616980 GCF_001266775.1 Austrofundulus limnaeus
ATATTTATGTTTGTGGTTGTAATGTGACAAAATATGGAAAAGTCCAAGGGGTATGAATACTTTTGCAAACCACTGTATGTTGAAAAGGATTTGCAAATGATCATATTCTGTTTTTATGTTTTACACGACGTCCCAACTTCACTGGATTTTGGGGTTGTGGATTTGCATCCGATAAACGTCCCTCGTTTTTTTATTTTTTGGTCTGCAGACTCCTGACGGAGCGGTCGGAGCTGCCGTTCTGCGCCGAYGGTTCGTGGGCCGCCGGGGCTCGCGTGGAGAGGGACGGCTCGGGGCTCAGGACCGTCTGGAGCAGGCAGATCCAGCAGCTGAACAGAGTCAGCCCCGCCGTGGCCGCCACCGTGACCCGGTCCTTCCCGTCGCCTCAAGCGCTGCTGCAGGTAGCACAGGTCCTACCTGTTCGGTCCTGCGTTCCAAACAGCRGTCAGAGCGTTTGTTGTTTTCAGGCTTACMGGAAGTTGGGGTCGGAGGTGGAGAGGAGAGGGATGCTGAATGGTGTCGCAGTCCGAACCGAAGGGAAAGAAAGACGGATCGGCGCTGAGATTTCAGCCAGASTGTACCGATACTTCTCAGCCCAGAACCCTCAGCTGGTCCTGGACTAATCTGCGCACTTTAAAAACTTGAAACTTCACTTGAAGAAGATCAACCTACTGTATTCTTGGTGATGTTTACAAGCTAGCACTTTATGTAAATAAATACATATATATGAAATCTGGGAAAATTGAGATGCATGAGTGACTCTGTGAGCTGATGTGATTTGGGTATAAAATGAGCCACACCAGAAGTTTCTAGTTTTGATTTATTTTACAGAACAGCCTGAGTAAGAAAGCTTATATTCAAATAACTGTAAATAAGATATAAAAAAATAGTAGAAAAAAAAAACTCTTGTAAGAACGGACAGCCATCAAATGATTTACGGTGTTAAAAAGCGGCTCTTCTCTTGGAGTCTAGACCTGAGAATAAAACTATTATGTTGTTTTTCTTTTCCCTGTTTGGCTAATCTGCTGACAGGCGTAAGTTTAAATGTAAAAAATAATAATCTTAGCAAAATAAATTGGCTAAAACAGCCCTTTGATCACATTCTTACTCATGTTTCTCAGTTGAAGAAGAATCGATGCACTGAACGATGGCTCTGAGTGGCAGTGGGAGGAAAGCCGTGGACAATGTTTCGGGGAAAACGCCCTCGTCATGTCCAGCGACACCTCTTGCACTGATAATCCTCGGGCTCGGAGCAGCAGCTGTCGTAGTCGCTGCTCGGCGGCGTTGGGGGGCAGTGGCACGCTGCCGGGTGAGTCTGATGAGACGGGGGACAGGGGCAGTCGTAGAGGGGCGTGTCGGGGAACGGGTCGGGGCTGAGGGAGGCGCAGGCACTCAGGGTGGTGACGGGGCTGGAAGGCACGCTGGTCTGCTCGTCCGCATCCTGCTGGCAGGAATCAGAGAAGTACGTCTCCTCTGAAGAGTCGAGGTCGCTGCTGCTGCTGCAGCTGCTGAGGGTGAAGACCCAGCCCAGGTGGTTCTGCAGGAGGCTGCGCAGGCCCGGGGGCAGGTCCAGGGCGGTGACTACGTCTGGACAACGGGGCCACGTCTGGCGCAGCTGAGCACAGCAGAGGTACTGTAGGGAGGTGGGCGTGTAGCAGGCACGGATGACCTTCATGCTGCTCTTAGCTGCTGTGGAACACACCATGGGGTAGAACTTCTTGTTCTGCAGCCTGGTGGCTGCGACACCTGTCAGCAGAAAGAGGGACGGGTCCAGACTTTAAAGCAAAGAACCAGGCGTACAGACAAAATAAAAGATACCTCCTCCAAGAYGTCTAAACATCATCAATAGAACTGATCTGTTCTTAATAGAGACGAATTGGGGCCATAAAGTTTGGACAAAAAATAAACTGAAAGAAAAAAACTTTTTTTCTTTGTTTGTTTATGATTTTTTTCTTTTCAGTTTAAACACCAGGCCCTCCCTGGTTTAACGTGGGGGCGGTGAATGGAAAATCTTGACTGACAACTCAACACGTGACTAAACAAAATATTCCCAGCTGTAGCGTTCAGAAATTGGGAGAAGGAAATTTCTTTTCGTCTACTTACAAATCAACAACAAATGAAATGAAATTAAATGTCTTTCAAATGTCCTCAAATATTTATGTTGATGTAGCCTGGCCCTTGCCTTCCTACGCAGTTCTGCTCAATTCTAGTTTCCCTTCACTGCTCCGTCTGGGATTTCTCCCATAGAGAAGGATTTCTTCAGGAGAAATTTCGTCTGGGCCAATCAGAGAACAGAACATCGATTTTCTGTGCAGTGTCTGCTTGTAGTTTATTTTACCTGGGCCAATCAGCAAACAGAAGGAGGGGCTTTGAACGATATCAATTTTCTGTGCAGTGTCTGCTTGTAGTTTATTTTACCTGGGCCAATCAGCAAACAGAAGGCGGAGTTTTGAATGACGTTGATATTCTGCACAGTGCTAGTTAGTTCAGCAATGACAGTGGAGGAAGTGAATGAAGCCAGTCTGTGTTGATAAGGCTTCCAAATTAAATTAGTGACAAAGCAGCAGCTCTCATTTAGTCGTCTGGTTTGGCTCGGTATATTTCTCGTCTCAGTAGGGTTGTTTACAGCATTCACGATTTCCGGTTAGCTTCTTAGCTTAGCCTCCTTCACAGTGGAGCTTCGCACACATACGTCGCGGCCAACCAATCCAATCATTTTAAACTTCAGCAGAGGCCACGCCTCCAGCAAGAATCACTTCTCTATAGCCGAGAGTCAAGACCCTCGTACGATGCAAAGTGAAGGACAAGGGTCTGGTTTTTACCAGGCTAATGTCGATGTGACTGGTCTTGAAAAACTTYGTTCTTCATTGACATAAGCTGCTTATGTCACTACAAAATCATGGGGAAAAACATGATTTTCACAATCCCATAAACATTGAATATTTTTATGGTTCCTGAATGCAGCAGCTGGGAATATTTTGTCTTCTAGCCTCTATGGCTGTGTCC